>NC_056453.1:15080070-15360070 GCF_018296145.1 Oncorhynchus tshawytscha | reverse complement strand
TAGAGATGAAACACACGTAAACACAGAGAAAGTTCATAGAGCATGTGTCCATCAGGGTCAGCCCATGACCCACGGCCCCTAAAATCCAATCACCATGACAAGCAAACAGACTCTGTTATTTAGGAAGGGTTGCACAGCTAAGTCATGAATATAACGACTCCTTGCAGAACTTGCCCAGCAGCTCAACGTACTTTACATTACATGGGAGGGGAAGGGGGAACTTGCCCGGCTTCTACCAATGTGTCGCACCCACCTGGCTGATGCCACAGCAGTCATTTTTGTGCCAGAGGGCTCAGTTATCGTACCAGTCATGACCAGGCAGGCAGCGCAGGACACAGAGGAGGGCAGAACTCTGACGGCCTGATCTCGCCATCAATATACACCTGCTGTTCCCTAGCCTGCAACTGTTACTCCATGATCTGCCTCCCCGTGCTCCACTCTTTTCCACGCATACTCATACCATTCTGTCCCCACAGCTCACCGTACAACAAACACACAGCCTGTTGTTCCACCTACCCCACTCTACCCCACACACAAGTCGTACCTTGGACACCTGCAGCGGTGTTTGATGCTCAACTCCTCCTTGCAGTCTGAAGCCCCATGGAGCCCCTCCTGAGAGAGTGACCACCACCTCCTCTGCTACCATCACGACTCAGTGACACACACACACGCTGAGTCACACTGCACACAGAGTGTATGTCTCTCTGGTTCTTCCGACTGCTCTGTGTGTTTGCTGTCTCTCTGGTCTGACATACTTCCTCTGTGACCCAGCCCACTCCACCCAGAGAGGGGGGTTGAAAGGGAAGGGGTTAGAGAGAAAGAAAGAGAGAGAGAGAGGAACTGGTTTCCGTCTGCTAACAGTGGAATGCTGTGTCGACTGTCAGGGGGGGCACAGGGTGTGTGTGTGTGTGTGTTTTATATCCACCACACGTGTCATGTCACTCTGCAGGATGCTGATAGATCCTCCCAAAATAACCCCCTGACCCCATCGCACATACTGCCCCGACCCCCAAACCAGCCCTCTCCGAGGCTTTTTGTCCAACTGCCCTGAGTGAAGAGGACAGAGTGAGGTTGGAAAGGAGAGGGTGAGGGGTATTTTAAGAGCAGAACATAAGTCTACATATTGTGATCCACATTCACAGTGAGCGAAGGCCCGCCTGTCATAGCGGGTCAGTGTTGCTAGGGGGCGCTATTACACTGCTGTTATGATAACACCAGAGATTTGTGTCTGAAGCGTAATAACAGTAGCCTACTGATCATATTTTTTTACCGTGACGTCAGCAACTCGTGGCCACATTAAACTGGCCACACGTTTTTCGGATTTAAAAACCTGCGGTCAAATGCTATGTGATTAACCAGGTTTTCATCCATTTTTTTATGCGAGTAAATGCATGTCGGAATAAACGAATGTAATGACAGGCCAGGCCTGATGGAAACAGAAAGATGTTCGGTAAACTTTCAAAATGTCGACAAAACAAAATACGCTAGACAAGGTGGAATCTTTTTGTGTCGGTAAAACGAATTATGCGAGAAATGTCGGTGGATATAATAACAATCATATCGAATTCAACTTGGAGTGACACGATGACGTGTGGTCCTCGCACTACGACTTGTCAGGAAATCATGCTGATTATGATGAACTTCACAGGGCGGTGAACGTTGATAAGCTTGATGCTCCTTTCCAATAAATATCGAGGGTCTTATTCTGGTGACATGATCATCGATGCTGGGCTGCCGTTTGACAAATAAAAATAATCTCATCATGGAGACTATACCGTACAGTACGTGTAATCTTCGCACTGTTGGCTAGAGCGCACGTGCCAATTCCTGAGTGGGCACACATTTTTTTGTAGGAAAACCATCAATAGAGTTGAAAATGCGATGGAAACCCAATTAACTTGTATTTTGTATTCAGTACATGGGAATTTAACTGCACGATGTATTTTAATGTGCACCTCGTAATTACGCACAGTCATTAATCTGCAACAAGTCAATTTGATGGAAACATCTCTGTGGGAAAATGCGCATATTGTTTTAATGCGGAGTTTAGAATATTCGCATGAAAATCTGTCGCCAATTGGATGGAAACCAATCAATATTTTTTGCATTGCGTTCCTTTCATGTCTCATCTGGTGTTCATGAAATATAACTTGATTTTTTGCATCAAATCCCAACGGTATATTGGAATTGGATTTTGCCCCCCACCCCAGTTGTATCATTGGAATGTGATTTGTTTTTTTAACTAGTCAACAATGTGCTTTAGGACCATGCGGCCGCCTCAGAGCGACCGGGTAGGCTGTTTGGAGTGATTATCTGACTGGATAAATAATAATAATAATGTCCCTCCCACTTCTAAAACCAAAGTTGCACCAATGTATTTGAAGGCCAGTCATATTAGACTACATAACAGCCATGCATTATAATGAATGTATAAAAAAATAACAAAGATGTGAAATAATACAAATGTATTACTATTATTCCCACGATACCTTTTAAAAACGTGAACAATTTAACTTGTGTATCTTTATATTACTATCTACTTTATTATTAATATTAAAATATTAGGTCTTCCTCTTTAGACTTCCCTTATAATATTATGTTAAAATGTCACACGTGACAGCTTTAGAGATTTCACATACTGCAATTGTTCTATTCTTACGTGATGAAATCTCTGTTTGATTGCGCAATATCTAGAATAGGATACTACACACTTTTTGCTTAGCCGAAATAGTGGAACTGGCAGTGATCCAAATGTATTGCAGTAGTAACACTCTATTAGGCTCATTACTTTATTTGATCATATTACATTTTTCAGTTTTTTATTAATTCCATATACTAACTTATACATGCGAACAACAACTTACAGACTCACACAATCAGTGACTACATCTCATCTACCCAGACCCACATGCTCACACCCCCATCCCTAGTGCCTGCATTATTGTTTGCCACTTGGCCTTAAATTGTATACATGTATTTTTCTCGGTCGCCCATGCTATTTCAATAATAAATGATTTGATTTTTCCACTGTGTTAGTGATGACAGATTGCTTCATTTCCACGTCTTTGGTCCCCCCCCAAAATAAAGAAAATCGTCCTCATATTTATGCCATGTCTTGAAATATGTAGACAAACGGATTGAAAGTATACCGATAAAAAATATGAACACTAAGATTTTACTATGTTACAGTTCATATGAAGAAATCAGTCAATTGAAATAAATTCATTAGGAATCTGTGGATTTCACATGACTGGGAATACAGAATGCATTTTTTTGGTCACAGATAGGCCTACCTTAAAAGAAAAGTAGGGGCATGGATCAGAAAACCAGTCAGTATCTGGTGTGACCACCATTTTCCTCATCCAGCGCGACACATCTCCTTCGCATAGAGTTGATCAGGCTGTTGTTTGCGGCCTGTGGAATGTTGTCCGACTCCTCTTCAATGGCTGTGCAAAGTTGCTGGATATTGGCGGGAACTGGAACACGCTGTCGTACACGTTGATCCAGAGCATCCCAAACGTGCTCAATGGGTGGCATATCTGGTGATTATACAGGCCATGGAACAACAGGGACATTTTCAGCTTGCAGGAATTGTGTACAGATCTTGCGACATGGGGCAGTGCATTATCATGCTGAAACATGAGGTGATGGCGGCGGATGAATTGCAGGATATAGTCATGGTATCTCTGTGCATTCAAACTGCCATCGATAAAATGCAATTGTGTTCGTTGTCTGCACCTTATGCCTGCCCATACCATAACCCAACTGCCACCATATGGCACTCTGTTCACAACGTTGACATCAGCAAACCGCTCGCTGCTTTCCTTCCTCCATCAGGCTCATTCTTGATCTACACAAGCAATAAGAGCACATGTTTGATTCTACAGTCAAAACCAGGTAAAAGTAAAATCTAGTTTAGCTGGGGAGCAGCGATTTTCTCTGTGGTCAAAGGGCACTTATTGTTACCGTCCTGTGCAGTTCCTCTAGTAATGTGACAGAGGGCAGTGCAGGTCAGATGAGGAGTGGATTGTCTTGCACTACCACTCTCTCCACCACACCTCCATTAGGAGAATTGGGGTAAGGTTAGGAAAAGGATTAGGGCTAGCTAAAATGCTAAAGAAATTGTCCCTGAAGCGACTCTAACATGTCTAGCTACAACCAGGCCTGCCCTGAAAACAGCAGTGGTAGAAAAAGTACCCAATTGTCATTTGAGTAAAAGTAAAGATACCTCAATAGAAAATGACTCAAGTAAAAGCGAAGGTCACCCAGTAAAATTTCAAAAGTATTTGGTTTTAAATATACTTAAGTATCAAAAGTAAATGTAATTGCTCAAATATACTTAAGTATCAAAAGTAAAGTATAAATAATTTCAAATTCCTTATATTAAGCAAACCAGGCGCCACCATTTTCTTGTTTTTTTACATTTATTTACAGATAGCCAGGGGCACGCTCCAACAGTCAGACATCATTTACAAACAAAGCACGTGTTTAGTGAGTCTGCCAGATCAGAGGCAGTAGGGATGACCAGGGTAGTAGTACTTTAAAGTATTTCGTACTTAAGTACTTTACACCACTGGAGAACAGTCTTGCTTTCCACTAATGTGATTCTGAGCTCATCACTCTTGGTCCTCAGCAGATGTCTGTCCATCATACTCATTTAGCACCATGTCCAGAATTGTTGTGTGTTATTACATACAGCTGGAAAGAACTTTTGGATATCAGAGCGGTGCGTAACTCAACAGCACTTTGACCAGGAATATGACTTTCCCGAATTGGATCCTTTGTTTGTACCCCCCGGGGCAATTGAACGTATTCCAGAGGCTGCTCCAAAACACTGGCGGCGGAGAAGAGGTATTCTGAGTGGACTTCTAGTCCAACTCAGGAGGTGTGAACACCATCCACCGCTTCCAAGCATATTACTTGCAAATGTTCAGTCTCTGAATAATAAAGTAGACGAGCTCAAGGCGAAGATCTCCTTCCAGAGAGACATCGGGGATTGTAACATACTCGCGGAAACATGGCTCTCTCTGGATATACTGTCCCCGTCCATACAGCCATCTGGGTTCTCAGAATATCGCACTGACAGTAATAAAGAACTCTCTGGGAAGAAGAAAGGCGGGAGTGTATGTTTCATGAACTACTCATGGTGTGATTGTGATAACATACGGAAACTCAATTCCCTTTTTTCACCCGTCTTAAAATACCTCACAATCAAATGCCGACCGTATTACCTCCCAAGAGAATACTCTTTGGTTATAGTCACAGCCATGTATATTCCCCCTCAAGCAGATACCACGACGATCCTCATAGAACTACACAGGACTTTATGCAAACTGGAAACCACATATCCTGAGGCCACATTTATTGTAGCTGGGGATTTTAACAAAGTAAATTTGAGGAATAGCGCTACCGAAGTTCTACCAAACACATTGACTGTAGTACTCGCTCTGGAAAAACATTAGACCACTGCTACTCAACTTTTCAAAATGTCCTCCCATTGGCAAATCTGATCACGACTCAATTTTGCTCCTCCCTTCCTATGGACAGAAACTCAAACAGGAAGTGCCCGTGCTATGGTCTATTCAAAGCTGGTCTGACTAATTGGAATCCATGCTTCAAGATTGTTTTGATCACGCGGACTGGGATATGTTCCGGGTAGCCTCTGAGAATAACATTGACGAATACACGTATACGGTGACTGAGTTCATCAGGAAGTGTATGCAGTGGTGGGAAAAGTACCCAATTTTCATACTTGAGTAAAAATAAAGATACCTTAAAAGAAAATGACAAAAAAAAGTGAAAGTCATCCAGTAAAATAGTATTTGAGTAAAAGTCTAAAAGTATTTGGTTTTAAATGTACTTACTGTATGTATCAAAAGTAAAAGTATAAATCATTTAAAATTCCTTATATTAAGCAAACCAGAAGACACAATTTTATTGTTTTTTATATTTACGGATAGCCAGGGGCACAGTTCAACACTCAAACATAATTTACAAACTAAGCATTTGTGTTTAATGAGTCTGCCAGATCAGAAGCAGTAGGGATGACCAGGGATGTTCTCTTGATAAGTGCGTGAACTGGACACATTTCCTGTCCTGCTTAGCATTCAAAATGTAACAAGTACTTTTGGGTGCCAGGGAAAATGTAAAAAGTACATTATTTCTTTAGGAATGTAGTGGAGTTAAAGTAAAAGTTGTCAAAAATATTATTAGTAAAGTACAGATACCCCAAAAAACTACATAAGTAGGTTAGTACTTTAAAGTATTTTTACTTAATTACTTTACATCACTGTGTATAGGACATATTGTACCCACTGTGACTATTAAAACCTACACAAACCAGAAACCGTGGATAGATGGCAGCATTCGCGCAAAACTGAAAGCACAAACCACCTCATTAATATGGCCGAATACAAACAGTGTAGTTATTCCCTCCGTAAGGCAACAGGCAAAATGTCAGTACTGAGACAAAGTGGAGTTGCAATTCAATGGCTCAGACACAAGACATACTGTATGTGGAAGGGTCTACAGTCAACCACAGACTACAAAGGGAAAACCAGCCATGTCACGGATACCGGCGTCTTGCTTCCAGACAAGCTAAACACCTTCTTTGCCTGCTTTGAGGATAACACAGTGCCACCTACGTGGCCGGCTACCAAGGACTGTGGGCTCTCCGTCTCTGTGGCCAACGTAAGATATTTAAGCGTGTTAACCATTGCAAGGCTGCCAGCCCAGACGGCCTCCCTAGCTGCTTCCTCAGAGCATGCGCAGACCAGATGGCTGGAGTGTTTACTGACATATTCAATCTCTCCCTATCCCAGTCTGCTGTCCCCACTTGCTTCAAGATATCCACCATTGTTCCTGTACCCAAGAAAGCAAAGGTAACTGAACTAAATGACTATCGCCCCATAGCACTCACTTCTGTCATCATGAAGTGCTTTGAGAGGATAGTTAAGCATCATATCACTACCTTACCTGACACCCTAGACCCATTTCCCCGCACTGCACACTGCCCTATTCCATTTGAACAAGAGGAATACATATCATCAAGGACATAAACCACCCAAGCCCCGGCCTGTTCACCCCGCTATCATCCAGAAGGCGAGGTCAGTACAGGTGCATCAAAGCTGGGACCAAGAGACTGAAAAACAGCTTTTATCTCAAGCCATCAGACTGTTAAATAGCCATCACTAGCCGGCTTCCACCCAGTTACGCAACCCTGCACCTTAGAGGCTGCTGCCCTACATACATAGACTTGGAATCACTGGCCACTTTAATTATGGAACACTAGTCCATTTAATAATGTTTACATACTGCTTTATTCATCTCATATGTATATACTGTATTCTATTCTACTGTATTTTAGTCAATGCTATTCCGACATTGCTCTATCTAATATTTATATATTTCTTAATTCCATTATTTTATTTTTAGATTTGTGTGTATTGTTGTGAATTATTAGATACTATTGCACAGGGGGTCCCTATTGTAAACTGGATCTCTTTCCTCCATTGGAAAAGCCTATAAGACTGTCCAACTTTAGCTACTTCAAGTTGTCCTACTTTAGCTAGCTACAGTATGATTGGTAAAGTGGGACATCAACAACAAAAAATGGGCAACTTTATTATGCATTACATCACAATTTGGGACAGTCTATTATTTGACAGTTTTATAAACTTAACATCAAAAAAAAGAAAAAAAGCTATGTCACTGATCTGTGCTTTGCGTGGTGAGCTTCCTGTTTAAGGCTTGCTCTGCCCTCTCTATGATGTAACACCAGTTATGTGATTTTGGTCATGTGGTTTCTCTGCAAGGGCTTAGTAACAATAGTTTAGATTTTCTCTCGTCAGACCAAGAAATAAACACCTCAGGATATATTTTTTGTAGTTGTATAGCCATCTCTCTGTAAAGTTGTAAAGAAAGGAATATATACAGATGGGTCTATGAATGTACTTGATGTTGGCCCCAAATACGCCAAGCTCGGTTAGACAGGGGCTGAGTTGGAGTGGCGTCCGCAGTCTCAGGAGGAAGTTGTGAACAGGCCGGGCTGAACCTTGTCCATCAGATCATAAACCAGCCATACTCAACTGGCGGACTGCAGTCCGGATCTGCAACCAGAACAGGGTCAATACCAATTTATTTAAAAATTTTACTTAGTCAGGCTTTCAATATAATGCTGTTGAGAGTTGCAATAATAGAATGCACAAGGTGCCATTTCGAAATGTGGTAGTGCATGGGCAGTGGTCATTTACAGACAGATGTGAAGGTTGGTAAATTAGGCTAACTATCTATCTAAATCTTATTGTGGCCAATTGATTTTGTTGAGTCACTCAGGTATTATACACACATAAGACATGACAACATGTAGAGAATTTCAGGAGATTAGCTTTAAAATTGCAAAAAGTTATCTCCGCCTCATGGCAAAATGTGTAGAATTGCAAGAAATTATCTTAAAAACAGAAACATTTTCTTTCCACCAACAACAGGGGTGTGAACAGTTTGGGGTTGAGCGGTGGGGGTTTGTTACTATGACGATAAATTACAATATCCATCCGGACCTTTTCCACCTAGGACCTTCTCCAATAGTAGTTGAGTAGACTACCCCTGATATAGGCCATCCTCTCAGTGCTCTGCTTCACACCCTCCACTAGTAACTGACAGATCTCAGCTACAAAGATGTTGTTGCCTACAGGAGAGGAATTCATCAGCAGACAGGCCAGAGCTTGACTGAGGGCACATTCAAGCAGAAACATTTTTGTCTAGTCAGTGACCATCATTGGTCACCGACTTTTAAAGTGTGAACTTTGCAAAAACCATATGATGAAAGGTCATGCAATTTTTTGATGAAGATGCCTTCAAGTCACTGCAGATGCTGCTCACCTACTTCTTTGTGTGGTTTTCGGGCAGACAAGACACTTTGTTGTACAGTTGAAGTCGGAAGTTTACATACACCTTAGCCAAATACATTTAAAATCAGTTTTTCACAAATCCTGACATTTAATCCTAGTCCCTGTCTTAGGTCAGTGAGGATCACCACTTTATTGTAAGAATGTGAAATGTCTGAATAATAGTAGAGTGATTTATTTCAGCTTTTATTTCTTTCATCACATTCCCAGTGGGTCAGAAGTTTACATACACTCAATAAGTATTTGGCAGCATTGCCGTTAAATTGTTTAAATTGTTCAAATGTTTTGGGGAGCCTTCCACAAGCTTCACACAATAAGTTGGGTGAATTTAGGCCCATTCCTCCTGACAGAGCTGGTGTAACTGAGTCAGGTTTGTAGGCCTCCTGGCTCGCACACACTTTCAGTTCTGCCCACAAATCTTCTATAGGATTGACGTCAGGGCTTTATGATGGCCACTCCAATACCTTGACTTTGTTGTCCTTAAGCCATTTTGCCACAATTTTGGAAGTATGCTTGTGGTTATTGTCCATTTGGAAGACCAATTTGCGACCAAGCTTTAACTTCCTGACTGATGTTTTGAGATGTTGCTTCAATATATCCACATCATTTTCCTGCCTCATGATGCCATCTATTTTGTGAAGTGCACCAGTCCCTCCTGCAGCAAAGCCCCCCCACAACATGATGCTGCCACCCCAATGCTTCACGGTTGGGATGGTGTTCTTCAGCTTGAAAGCTTCCCCCCTTTTCCTCCAAACATAACGATGGTCATTATGGCCAAACAGTTATATTTTTGTTTCATCAGACCAGAGGGCATTCCTCCAAAAAGTGCGATCTTTGTCCCCATGTGCAGTTGCAAACCGTAGTCTGGCTTTTTTATGGCGGTTTTGGAGCAGTGGCTTCTTCCTTGCTGAGCGGCCTTTCAGGTTATGTCGATATTGGACACGTTTTACTGTGGATATAGATACTTTTGTACCTGTTTCCTCCAGCATCTTCACAAGGTCCTTTGCTGTTGTTCTGGGATTGATTTGCACTTTTCGCACCAAAGTATGTTCATCTCTAGGAGACAGAACGCGTCTCCTTCCTGAGCGGTATGACGGCTGCGTGGTCCCATGGTGTTTGTACTTGCGTACTATTGTTTGTACAGATGAACGTGGTACCTTCAGGTGTTTGGAAATTGCTCCCAAGGATGAACCAGACTTGTGGAGGTCTACAAAACAAAAACAAGATTGCTAAATAGCCAATAAAATGGCTACCTGCATTGACCCTTTTTTGCACTGACTCTGTGCACACACTGGAATCCACTCACACACTCACACATACTTACACTGACAAACCAACACACACACACACAAAGAAGAGGTATTCGGAGTGGGCCTCTAGTATTTCTTTTGATTTCCCCATGATGTCAAGCAAAGAGGCACTGAGTTTGAAGGTAGACCTTGAAATACATCCACATGTACACCTCTAATTGACTCAAATGATGTCAATCAGTCTGTCAGAAACTTCTAAAGCCATGACATAATTTTCTGGAATTTTCCAAGCTGTTTAAAGGCACAGTCAACTTAGTGTATGTAAACTTCTGACCCACTGGAATTGTGATACAGTGAATTATAAGTGAAATAATCTGTCTGTCAACAATTCTTGGAAAAATGACTTGTGTCATGCACAAAGTAGATGTCCTAACCGATTTGCCAAAACTATAGTATGTTAACAAGAGATTTGTGGAGTGGTTGAAAAACAAGTTTTAATGACTCCAACCTAAGTGTATGTAAACACTCCACGTTTTCCACCGAAACTACACATTCCTTTGTCCCATGCCACCCTGCACACTTCGTACACCTCGGAATCTCCCTCCTACATACTGATGCAACATGACCATAACCTTGGAACCTGAAACACCGTAGTTGGTTCGGAACAAAAGCTCTTACGGGATAACTGATATACTCTAGCATGATATTATCCAGCAAACACTCAAAACACTGAGGATCCTCAACTTCAGTCGATCCACCTCTCAGGGATTATCACCATGGCTGTTTACATTCCGCCCCAAGCCGACGCCAAAAAGGCTCTCAAAGATCTTCATTGGACCTGGAGACTGCATTCCTGGAGGCAGTGTTCATTGTTGCAGGGGACTTTAACAAAAGTAACTTGAGAACCCGTGCTCCCAAATTATTGCCAACACATCGACTGTCTAACTCATGGACATTCTACTCTTGACCACTGCTAGACGTCTTTTCGTCACGGGTATAAGGCCCCCTTTCTGTCCATGACTCTATCTTGCTTCTCCCGCCTACAAACAAAAACTCAAGATGGATGTTCCGGTGGTCAGGTCTGTACAGCGTTGGTCGAACCAATCAGAATTCACGCTCCAAGACTGTTGATCACATGGACTGAAATATGTCCCATGTCACCTCTGGAGATAATATCAATGAATACGCTGACTCAGTCACCTGATTCATAAAAAAATGCATAGATTACATGACACTGATAATGTCTTTAAAAACGGTTCCCGAATCAAAAACCGTGGATTGATAGCAGCCTTGTAGGAAAACTGAAAGAGCGAGATGCTGATTATAAACAGGGCAAGGTGACCGGGAACAATAGTTTGGTTAAACAGTATAAATACAACCTACGCAGATCGATCAAGATGGCGAAACACGTATAGGGACAAAGTGGAGGAGCAATTTAGCAGGTTGGACACAAGGCGTATGTGGCTCCTAACGATCACGGATTACAAAAAGAAAGCCAGACACATTGCAGTCACCAACGCCACCCTACTGGAGGAGCTAAGCCCCCTTTTCTCACGATTCGAGCTGGCGAGGAGAGCCCCCAATGACAACGTGGGTTGCACACGCACAGTCTCCACAGTGGACGTATGTAAGTCATTCAAACGTGTTAACCCTCGTAAGGCTGCCGGCCAAGACGGCATCCCTAGCCGTGCCCTCAGAGCATGTGCAGACCAGCTGGCTATTGTGTTCTTGGACATTTTCAATCTCTCCCTAGCTCAGGCCACTATACCCACCTGCTTCAAGATGTCCATTATCCTACCTGTGGCAAAGAAAGGGAAAGTAACTGAACTGAATGACTATCGACCAGTAGCACTCACTTCCGTCATCATGAAGTGCTTCGAGAGGCTAGTCAAAGACCATATGACCTCCTCCCTCCCTGACACACTCAGGCCTTCCGCCCTGGCAGATGCACGGACGACGCAATCGCTATTGCACTTCCCTTACCTACCTGGACAAAAAGATTGCATATATGCGGATGCTGTTTATCGACTACAGCTCGGCTTTCAATACCATAGTTCCCTATAAGCTCATTACAAAGCTCACGGCCCTGGTTCTGAACTCCTCCCTTATGCAACTGGAAGTCCTGGACTTCCTGATGGGCGTCCCCCAGGTAGTGGAGATGGGCAACATTAACTCCTTGACACAGATTCTCAACACGGGTGCCCCACAATGGTGCGTCCTCAGTCACCTCCTGTATTCCCTGTATACCCACGACTGCATAGCCTCACACAGTTCCAACTCCATCATCAGAGAAGCTGAAATGGGTGAACCACACGGACACCGTGGTGAAGAAGGCACGACTGTGACTCTTCAACTTCAGGAGGCTGAAGAAATTTGTCCTGTCTCCGAGGGCCCTCACAGTGTCTACAGGAACACCATTGAGAGTATACTGCCAGGCTGCATCACAGCCTGGTACGACAACTCCATTGCCGTGGACTGCAAGCGCTTCAGAGGGTGATACATGCAGTCGAACGCACCATTGGGTGCACACTGCGTGCCCTACAGGACACCTACAACAACAGGTGCTTCAGGGACCCCAGCGACCCAAGCCATGCCCTGTTCTTCCCACTTCAATAATTCAGAGGCGGGCAGTACAGGAGCTTCATGGACAAAACTGGAAGACTGGCCAATAGTTTCTACCCTCAGACCATCAGGCTGCCAAATAGCCACCACTAGTCAGCTACCTGCTCCCCACTCCCCCTATCTACATTTCCCCCCACACCCCCTCAGCGGTAGACCTTACATGCTGCTCCCCATGGACATTTTCCCCCACCTCCCCAAATTACTTTTACTCTGCCACCACCCCAACGACATTCATCCCTATTGCAGTTGTTAGTATGTATATTGTGGATTTTTAAAAATTAGAATTGTAGTGTTTACTTCACTTGGTCCCCACACCCCCTCAATGGTCATGCTCCTCCCCCCTATGGTCAGTCCCCAACACCCTCTAAGCAGTCTTTACTCTGCCTCCACCCCAATGGACATGTATTTATTCATCACTGCTAGTTATGATGTATACTGAACAAAAATATAAATGCAATATGCAATAATATCAAAGATTTTGAGTAAGGAATATATAAGGAAATCAGTCGATTGGAATAAATAAATTAGGCCAAAATCTATGGATTTCGCATGACTGGGCAAGGGCACAACCATTGGTGGGCCAGGCTGAGCCAATCAGAATGAGTTTTTCCCCACAAAATGGCTTTATTACAGACAGAAATAATCCTCACTTTCATCAGTTGTACATGTGGCTGGTCTCAGATGATCCCGCAGGTGAAGAAGCTGGCAGTGGAGGTCCTGGTTACATGTGGTCTGCGGTTGCGAGGCCAGTTGGATGTACTGCCAAATTCTCTAATTTGAAGTTGGAGGAGCTTATGGTAAAGAAATTAACATTCAATTACCTGGCAACAGCTCTGGTGGACATTCCTGCAGTCAGCATGCCAATTGCACGCTCCCTCAAAACTTGAGACATCTGTGGCATTGTGTTGTGTGATAAAACTGCACATTTTAGAGTGGCCTTTTATTGTCCCCAGCACAAGGTGCACTTGTGTAATGGTCATGCTGTTTAATCAGCTTCTTAATATGCCACACCTGTCAGGTGGATGGATTATCGTGTCAAAGGAGAAATGCTCACTAACAGGAATGTAAACATATATGCACAACATTTTAGATTGGCCAATAGAGAAATAAGATTTTTTGCATCTTTTATTTCAGCTAATATATTTTTGTTCAGTATATGTAGTGCTATTTCTATTGTTGTTTTTTACCATCCTGTGCCTAAGATTTCCACACCTGCAACCCTGTATATGTGACTACTAAACACCCTGAATCTGAATCTCTGAACACTCAATGCCACCCCAGTTATTACTATTTTCAGTGGCTCTGTTTCGGAGAGCAAAGCAGAGCACAGCTCTCGTCACAAAACGTTGTACCCTCTCCATATGTGCAGCAGACACAAATCACCTTCTGGATACTTTGACAAAACTCAACTCCTTTACTCAGTCTGATACCACAAATGGATTGACCAAAAGGCATGGATCCACTTTATCCATGAATCGTACTCCCACTGGGCCAGAGTAATCTCAGGCATTTTCCTGATCATTGGGGTTAGGCTCAGAAGCCTTCACCTCACCTGTTGTACAGGTTCAATTTCCCGAGAATTCACTATCCGTCGACTGCTCAGGGTTTTTAGGACCGTAACATGTCTCCTGTATTTGACTAAAAGGAGAAAGTATTTGGCTTCCATTTCGCAGGTGTCAGTTTGGGTTTGAACCTGGCGCCTATCCCGCCTCGTGTCATCTCACCCAATACTGCAAGTCACACTCCACCTGCTCATACTAACAAAACAGCTGTTAGAATTGTAAGTATATGTATGTCCCTTAAGGTCCTTGTGTAATTGTAATGTGATATTGTACCCCTAGCTCGATTGTCCATTGTTTGTAATCAATGTATGCTTGTGTTCCCTCATGTGCTTTATGTATTGATTTGTTGTTAATAAATAAAAAAATAAACTCCACCTGCTCATCTGTGCCATCACTTCCTTGTCACCTGAGTAGGCCTAACAAACATGTGACCAGTGACGTTCAACTCCACATGAGTGTCCCTACTGTACAAAACAAGTTACAACTTTCCAAGACAGACAGCAGATACATATTCAGTTCGGAAATAAGCAGGCCTAAAAAAGATTTAACAATTTTTGTTTAGTAGATAAGGACAGCACCATGATGAAGTAGAATCAACCTCTGAGACTGAAACAATAAAATGTTAGATACGATTTTAGGGAGATTGATAACTGCAATAGGAAACTTTACGTTCCATACACTGTTAAAGGTGTAATAAACCATAGATTTACATAATTCACAACCTTAATTTAACCTCCCTGTTGTTATTGAGCGCTCAGCTGACGCAGTGTCCGGATGTGGACGTGGCAGACAGCTACCTACGACAGTTCCGGTGCGAATGTCCGCTTGGAGAGAAACCAGAGAGGAAAGGATTAGCGAAACACCCCAGGACGGACATCGGCAATAGTTTGACGGCCACTGGCCTTCGGAACCGGTTGTGAGCAGGGACAACCGATCTCTTGGCTAACTCGTTATTTTATCCAGTTTTGAGGTGAGTGTCGAGTTGTATCTTGGTGAAGTATTTCAGTTCCTTTAAAGACAACCTATTAGAAATCGGTGGTAGCATAGCTAGCTAGGTAAATAGCTACCTAACGTCAGCAGGATACTGGCTGTACGCTCCATTATTTAGCTGATTCAGTTGCTGCGAGTGCTGATTCTTGTCATGAATCAACTCCGTGTATGTAGGCCCAAAGACGTCAACTGACATGAAGGTTAGCTAGCTAGTGGTGTTTTACTCAAGGCCGTGTATAGAAGCTGATTGTTTCTCTGATCACAAAAATGAATATTGATTTAGCTACCGTAGCCCGGTGAAATGCGACATGGGTTAGCTAGCCAACTAGAACTAGCCTTAGTTACCCGCGCTAGTTAACGCAACGAGACTGCTTGTCTCTAGCTGGTAGTTAAACGTTAGTTCACGGGACAACAACCTAAAATACCTCTCCTCTCTTGTCCATTGAAGTTGAACACATTTTAGCGGGCTGTATAGCTCAAGCAAATTAGCCGTTTGAACGATAACCAGTTGCTAAACAGACGTTGGCTATCCAATGAACTTTAGCCAGCCAGCCAGCCGTAGCTCAGCACGTTTGACAGTTTCTTCCTTCAACAGGCCCGTTACGCTCGGTAGCTAACGCTAACTGTTAATAGCTACAGTACACAGATCCAACGGTATTGTATTTCTAGCCGTGGCACCTGTTACCTTGAATTATTTAAAGAGCTGTGTCGAATGAACCCGTGTTTATCATCATATAATAATGCTACAGCCGAGGTGGCTAGTTAGCTAAGGTAACCAGTGCAGTGGCTAGTCCTTAATCATGACTCTCAGTGCCATTACACCACACAAGTCATTGGATGAAGGCTGGGGTACGGATTTGGAAGCATAAGGACCTTATATTTTAATATTGACAAGAAAGAAGAAAAAAATCTAAAAACAATAGGTTAAATTGATACACTTAAAAAAATATATATATAAGTTAGTTAGTTAGGGTTCCCACACAAGTATAAATGTCCATGTTACAGGATTGCTTAGGAAAAACGGATAAACGACAGAGTGGACTGCATGTGCTAATTAACGTTAGCTATCTGCTTCCTCCCCCGAACACCTGTGTAAATGGCAGACTGTTGTCACCGAACAATGCTGTCGGCTGAAACTGTGTTTAAACGGTGTACACTAAGTGTGTAGTTTGCGTTTGTGAAATTATTTTTGATGTAATATGAAAGTATAGGGATTTATGTTTCTAGAACCATATTGCAATGGAGAATCGAACATGTAAGGTCCTTGGACTAAGGAGCGACTTTAAGGCACCTTTAGTTCAATATTGGGCTAACCAGTGGCTAATAGATGCAAATTCTGTTAGATGAGGCCAGCAAGTCAATGAGTTAGCATCCAGGTCAGGTCTAGGCAGACTAGGTTAATGCCTTTAACCAGATTTTCAACCTCTTAGATGTAAAGTCCTCTGTTTAGGGGACCTGTGTGGTTCTGGTACTGGTTCCGACTGTCATTTTTGCATATAAATCGATCTGTGGACACCACAGCTTGCATTGAGCGATAGCCCTGGTTCCCACACACAGTAGTATATATTTTTGTGTGACGTAGGATGTGAAATATGAAAACACTGGGATGTCCCTCCTACCATTTAATTTGCTCTTCCGACTGTCCAACTCCTGGCTGAACCTTACATCACAGCCACTGACAAAGCACATGCCTGCAATCCTTACACCATAGCGCAGCAGTCGAGTGGTTTCATCACTATAGCACATTCAGAGATCAATTTGTAGCCAAGTCTAAGTCCAAAAGGCTCCTTAACAGCTTCTACCCCCAAGCCATAAGACTGCTGAACAATTAATCAAATGGCCACCCGGACTACTTATCTTAACCCCAACCCCTTTGTTTTTAAACTGCTGCTACTCACTGTTTATCATCTATGCACAGTCACTTTACTTAGTACTTAGATTATTTAGTACATATTTTCTGGACTCTGTTTTCTTAACTGTATTGTTGGTTATGGGCTTGTAAAGTAAGCATTTCACGGTAAGTGACAAAGAATTTTATTTGAATAAAAATAAGTCATGGATTTTTTTACATACACTTTCTGTTTGTCAGAGATGGATGAGATTAATATTAGGTGAAAGGTGAGTTCCTGGACGAGTTCAGGAAGCCAAGCAAGAGCTAGCTCTGTGTGACGTTCAGAGGTCAGGGCAGATGTTTTGATCAAGAGAGACATTTAGAGAATTAGCACATTTTCTCTAACACCGAACATGCAAATATGTATTTTACAGTTATAAGGTAGGGGAAAGCGTTTAGTTGGTGGCTTTATAATTTGCTTATGCTTTATTTAGAAAGCATATGTCATTTCAAGCCTTATTCAAACAGTTTTGTTGAATAGGAAATGCGTCATAAAATATTTCTTATTTTATCACATTTCTACTGTGTACGTGAGCTTGTGTCTTCCAAAAGTGGCTACACCCCAGCAATTCAAAACTATTTTAACCAGAAAGGTGAGATTAACTTTATTGGAGTATGCAGCATTACTAGTTATTCTTTATGGCCCTCTCATGAGAAATAATTTGCTACATTTAGATTACATGTAACCACATTTGATGTTTTAAAGTTGCACTATGCAGAAATCGCTCCTCCATTTCCTGGTTTCAAAAATTCTACTAGTTCCCCTAATTTCAGCTTATTTGACACAACAAGTAGTCATAAACGGCTGTGAGATATTTTCCATAACCACAAATATTCTATTTTCAGCTGTTTGAAGCTGGTGGACGTCACCGAATGTAAAATACAACGTTTAAGAACAGGAAGCATAGAAATAGCGCACATAGAACATATCTAACACTTAGACTGGCTTTCAATGGGAACGACAGATCTAGAACTCACATTTCTATGTGGATTTGGTTGGGTTGCCCAAAAACGAGCATATTGCATCTTTAAAAGAAAGATGTGTTGTTGGTGAGGTAGCTAACAGGCTTTTTGACAAGTGGGTGGTGTAGCTTGGCCTCTAGTGTCAGTGTACAGAGGACAGGACACTATTCTATCCATTATATGGCTGTCAGCTTGGTTATAGCCAGTCACATGATATTTGATTAAGCCTTGTGTGTCAACAAGGTCTGTCGATTGATCCTACTTGTGCTGTATAGCTAGGGTTAAAATTTTGTTCACATAAAGAGAAATTAGGTTAGGTGTGTTTTTGAAGTTAGTGAATTGGGGAAAAACCTGACCTGTTTGCCAAAATCAGATTGCCCTGTCAGGCCGATGTAGGCGGGGCCAAGTGTGCTAAGTATGGCTGGTCGATATGGCCTAAAAATCATATTTTCAACCTTATGTGCAATTTACGATATATATCTAAATTGTTTTCATGTTTTCTCTAAGCTTTGTGGTAGCAATTTTAAAGGTCAAACACATGGCTGTCTGTGTGTAAATGGGATGGTGGACAGACGCAGCAGAAGGAGCACAGGAGTTATGACCAAAAAGACATTAGAATATGCAAAAGGAGAGAATGTTTTCTGGACACTGTGCAGGTTTGGGGCTGTGACTATTTAGCTAATGGTGCTGAGCAATTTAGTGCTTTTTGAGGTCTGTTTTGGTTTTGGTTGGATTATATATATTTTTTTAAACATTAAATGCATTATGAAATAATGACACTAAACTGATTTTAGAGCTTTTTAATGGAGATTCCAAAGCCCAAAATAGTGAATATTCAATTGGCGAAACAGAACACATTCCATTGTCTCTGTCTGGTCCACATTGGGTAGACATCAATTGAAAAATAGGAACTTACTATAAAATAATGAAATGTTTCAGTTGTATATATTATTGTTTTTTTATTTGAATGTTTTGAATTCCTTTAAAGTTATCATCTCTGCTCAGGTAGTAGCCAAACAAACTTATCTCTGTGCTCCCCATACTGTACTGTCTTGGGTCATCCTATTTAGCAAGGCTAGCCTGCCTTAGAAAGCTGCAGAGCTGTCTCCCAGTCATTTGACTAGTTCTTCAAAGTAGATATATAAGGCATCCTTTCACAAGCTCTCTCTATCCTTCTCATCATGCATTCTGCTCTCATGCGATCAGTTTAGATAAACACAGACCAACGTAGCAGGCATAAAAGTGTATCCCTCCAGAGATCTGTATAAAATGACGAGATGTTCATGTCTCCGCCCTAACAATAGGAGTTGTCCCAAAGGCGGGAAGGCAGGCGACAAGATTAGGTCCAAAATAAGACCATAGAAAAGCTTTGGGCTTATTTTGGACAGATTTTGCCCGAGAGTTAAACCTCTCGCATTGCTTCTTCCTCTCCGATCCATCTCTGCCTGAGCCAGAAACTGGTGCAGTGGAGTATGGTCGTTGTAGTTAATTACCACATTTCTGCACTGAACTAGGTTGAATATTTGCTTAATGAAAACAACGCCTTTCAGTGTCCCACTTAGTTCTTGACTTGATTTCTCTTGAGAATAATTTGATTACTCTCTAGAGAAATGGTGTTGGCTCACAAACCTGACCTGAATGGAATTTAACTATTTGAACAGATGTTGGTCAATTAGTAGTTTAAATGTTTCATAACTCTAGTGTCTTTCTCTCTACTGCAGTGATCTGACACATGATAGGATGCTCTCTAGGAATTTGCTCTCAGCTGTCCAGATCGTTCACATCAGCACTGATGGAGAGCGAGATGAGGACGCTATTGAGATGGAGCCCATGTCTTAAGTGTTGGCCTGGAGCCCTACAGTACTATACTGACTCCAGTACACAGGGGCTGGCCGGGTTATGCTGAGTGGGCATATTTTCCCTCTAGGGGAACCTTTATGGATTCTACATCAACCTTTTTTTTTCTCCCCACCTTGACTTTAAATTATTCGGCTCAGATAGCCAGGGTTCACTTCCAACAACCGGGCACAAAGCAGGGCACGCCCTGGAACTTCAATAGATCCACGCTGGCCCAGACTAGTATTGTTAGGGCAGTGAAGTCAAAGGTATAAATCAAACCCTGCTTGGGGTGCTAAATGCATGTTAACCTCTCCCAGCTCCAGGTATGAACTGAGAATGAATGTGAACCAGCAGACTCCCATGGCGTCTCCGTACGGCCCGCCCCAGCCTGGCTATGGCCAGCCCAGCTACGCTCCCCTGGGAGGGGGCTACCCTGGCCCCTACGGACCCTACAACGGGCCCGCTACAGCCTACCAGCCTGGGGCTCCACCACAAGGTAAGTCTCTCTCTTTCCTTAACCCTAACCCACCTCTTCTGTCTCGCAAGCGATTCTGTCTCTGTTTCTCTCCCTCCTCCCACGAGCTAGCTTACAGTCTGCAAGGTAAAACTTGTCTCTGTCCCTCTTTCTCTGAACCCATCGCAAAGTCCACCCCCTGCCTTTCCCACCATCTTTTTCTGGCAGCTCGTGTGTGTTTGGATGTGGTTGATTGTAGTGTGAATGCATCAACAACCATAGGGATTCTAGTTGCTCCTACTCCTGTTTGTGTGTGTGTGGAGACCTGCGTGAATAAGCATATTATGCGTGTATGTGTTCCTCCATTCTCCCTGGCTTTCTACATTCCTATTCTTGCCTCTGTACACTGTCTCTTTCCTTTCTTGTCTTTCAGGTTACTCTCCCTATGCCAGTTTTCCCTCTAAGGCTGTGGCAGCTAACCCTGTCTCTGACCTGTCCTCTCCTCTTGACTTAGGTAACTGCTCGCTCTCTCTCTCTGCCGCCCCTCTCCCCTACCTACATGCTTCTACAGCCTGCTGATTATTTGGGTTCCCATGGCCCACTTGAAGTTCAAAATCTAAGGTGTAGGTTTCTCACCTGAGATGACTAGCTTCAGGATGACTCATTTGACCAACGAGTGGCGTGAATCTATGCAGGTTTTTCTGTCTGGGAGTAGGCCTAATCATATCTTTAACGTTGATGACGTAATGGTCATCCTAGCTGATCGTTAGGACGTTCTGAATGCCATCCGCTGTGCTTCAAACCTGTGGTCATTTGCAGGCAGGTGCCTAACTCCCCCCTCTCTCTCAGGACCTGCCAGAGGCCCCCTTACCTCTGCCCCCCGTCCAGTCTCCACCCCCCAGGCGTACTCCCAGTATCCCCAGGGAGACTCTCAGAACGGACCCCCACTTATGGATCACTCTATGGCCCAGCCAGCTCACAGGTCAGACCACACACACACACAGTATATATAATAGACAGCGTTGTGTGTGTGTGAAGGTGTGTATGTGACAAGTTGTTTGTGTGTCCAGGTCGCCAGTGTCTCAGCCATATAGCCAAGGTGCTATGAACTTGTCCGGGCCACACCCCTCCTACTCCCAGCAGTACGGTGCTCCGCCCCCCATGCAACAAGTTACCAATCAGATGTCAGGGATGCAGATCGGGTCCGGTCCCCCCACCTCTGTTGGGCCTGGATATGGTAAGAAATGGATTGATTGACGAATTTCGTGCCAAACTTTGCGCCAGCTAAACACAATCCTAGTTACCTGAATTTTCTTTCTCCAGCTCACCATCCCAGCTCCCAGCCTCCAATCAGTGCTGCATACTCCTCTGCAGCCCCACCCTCCTATACGCAAGCTCCTCCCCCATTGTCTGCTGCCCCCTCCCAGCCTCCCCTCCCAGTGAACCTGCAGCCTCCCAGCCTTACTATGGTGGCCCCCTCCCCCCAACAACAACCCTTCCCCTCTGCCCACCATCTCTCCCAACCCTTTGTCTCCTCCTCTCCATACTTGGGCCCTCCCAGCCAACCTCAGGCCCCTCCAGTCTCCCAACAGCAGTCCTTCCCACCTGGCCCCCCTGCTCAGCAACCCTTCCCCAACTCCGCCCCTCCTCCAGTCACCCAGGCCTCCTACTCTGGTCCCCCTCCTCTCACCCAGCACTCTTTCCCTCCCTCCTCCCAATCTGGCCCCTTCCCACCTATCTCTATATCCCCTTCCCAGTACCCAGGTCCACAGCCCCAGTCCCAACCCGGACCCCCTCCCTTCCACTCTGGGCCCTCTCCTCGAGGCCCCATTCCACCCCCCTCCATGTCCCAGCAGCAGGCCAATCACCTTCCCCCCGGCCCCATGCAGCAACAGCAGCCTCCTCAGCCTGGCATGCAGGGAGGATACCCAACCCAGCAGAATGGTGAGTACACCATGTTCAAACCCCTGTTCATCTTCTGCTAGACCACTAGCTTGCTTTTGGCAAGTCTGGAGTTTTTGTAATAGAATGTATTTGGCAGTCAGAATGGATGTGGAAATCAAATGTCATTCTAGTCAAATCAATCAAATCTAATGTTATTTGTCACATGCTTCGTAAACAACCGGTGTAGACGAACAGTGAAGTGTTTTACTTACAGGACCATTTCCAACACTGCGGAGTTAAAGATATAAAATAAAACATAGAAATAGTGACACTATGAATAAATACATGGTGAATAACACAAGTAAAAATAACATGGCTATATACAGTATACCAGTACCAAGTCAATGTGCTGGAGTACAAGGTAATTAAAGTATACATGTACAAATAGGTAGGGGTAAAGTGACTAGGAACATAATTACAAATAGTTTGGAGTGCAGTGTGGAGTGCAATATCATCTGTGGCTCTGTTGGGGCGGTATGCGAATTAGAGAGTGGGTCCAGGGTGTCTGGGACGTCACGTCTGCCAGCTAATGAACGTAAGCCCACCCTGTCGAGTTTATAATCGATCAATACTTTCTTCCTCAGGTGCGTTTGGGCAGCCTAGAGGGCCCCAGCCCGGCTATGCAGGCCCGCAATATCCCGTGCAACAGAACTACGGAGCAGGCCCTGCCCCTGCACCCGCTCCCCCTGCACAGAAGAGACTGGACCCTGATTCCATCCCCAGCCCGGTAAGGCACACACACAATCCGTCCTGGTAACACACGCTCACTTTATCTTGTGATAGTGTATTGGTGATAATGATGTTAGGTATTGGACTGTATGTTGTGTGTGTGCGCGCAGTCTAACAGTTTAACCCAGTCTGTTGAGCATGTGCATCAAACACAGAGGATTTGCTTGCCTTCTCTCTGAGGACTGACTAATCTATAACCAATAATCACAGAATCAGTCAGGGAGTTAATAATCCTGCTACCGAGTTATTTACGTCCTCTTCTCTCTGTCCCCTGTTTTCTGTTGGTTTTGTTTGATTTGATAATTTGCTGGACAAATCTCTGTTGTGAATGTAAAGCAAGCGTCTGAGCTGCCGGCTGTGCAGAAATCGAGACATAGAATAGACCCAGACGCTATCCCCAGCCCAGTAAGTCCTGTCTACCTCCTAACCCCTATGCCCTTCCCCTTAACCTATTATCCTTAGTGCTGAGCGATTAACTGAAATGTGTTTATTTACGTTTTTTTTAAATAACTAATTGACCGACATTGGTTCAATTATTTGAATTCCATTTGTTTTATTTTGTTTTCTGAGCTCAATGTGCTATATCTCTATAAAGATTTCATGTTGTCCAACTCATCATAGTTAAGCGCAAGAAAAAGTTGCAATTAACTACAATGACCAGAATACAATGTGCCTCCAGCTGCCTGTTCTCATTGGTTCTTGCCCCAGGCAAGCCTGTGGGTCCAGCAGAAAGACGAGGAGAGGAAGAGCGATAGACACGAGGGATAGAGAGCAGTTGCTTAAGTATCTCTACCTGACAAAACATCTTATTGATTGATGGTTCTTATTTAGCGGTCTTAAACATATTCACTATGCGGTCCAACTCATCCCAAACCGACTAAATTGGGTTGAGGTCAGGTGATTGTGGAGGCCAGGTCATCTGATGCAGCACTCCATCACTCTTCTACTTGGTCAAATAGCCCCTAAACAGCCTGAAGGTGTGTTGGGTCATTGTCCTGTTAAAAAAACAAATGATAGTCCCACTAAGTGGAAACCAGATGGGATGGCGTATCGCTGCAGAATGCTGTGGTAGCCGTGCCGGTTATGTGTGCCTTGAATTCTAAATAAATAACTGATGGTGACACCAGCGACGCACCATAACACCACCACCTCCATGCTTCACGGTGGGAACCACCCATGTGGAGATCATCCATTAACCTACTACACGTCTCACAAAGACGCAGCAGCTGGAACCAAAAATCTCAAATTTGGACTCGTCAGACCAAAGGACAGATTTCTACAGGTCTAATGTCCATTGCTCGTGTTTCTTGGCCCAAGCAAGTCTCTTCTTATTATTGGTTTCCTTTTAAAAGTGGCTTCTTTGCAGCAATTTGACCATGAAGGCCTGATTCACACAGACTCCTCTGAACAGTTGATGTTGAGATGTGTCTTTTACTTGAACTCTGAAGAATTTATTTGGGCTGCATTTTCTGAGGCCGGTAACTCTAATGAACTTATCCTCCGCAGCAGAGGCAGCTCTGGGTATTCCTTTCCTGTAGCGGTCCTCATGAGAGCCAGTTTCATCATAGCGCTTAATGGTTTTTGCGACTGCACTTGAAGAAACTTTAAAAGTTCTTGAAATTTTCCGAATTGACTGACCTTCATGTCTTAAAGTAATGATGGACTGTCGTCTCTTTGCTTATTTGAGCTGTTCTTGTCATAATATGGACTTGGTGTTTTACCAAATAGGGCTATTTTGTCACAACACAACTGATTGCCTCAAATGCATAAAGAAGTTAAAAGTTCATTTGTGGACTTTCTTTCCAAGGCACACCTGTTAAAGCAGGTGACTACCTCATGAAGCTGGTTCAGAGAATGCCTCGATGACAGCTTGACACTCTTGGCAAAGGATGGCTACTTTGAAGAATCTGAAATATAAAATATATATTTTAATTTTTTAACACTTTTTTTTTTTTTTTTTGATTACTGCATGATTGCATATGTTCATGTTTTCACTAATCTACAATGTAAAAAAAGGAAAACCCTTGAATGAGTAGGTGAGTCCATACTTTTGACAGGTACTGTATATACACAAGTAAGCTGCCCCATGTCAACCGTTTAAGAGCAACAATGGCTCAGCCACGAAGTGGTAGGCCACACAAGCTCACAGAACGGGACCGCCGAGTGCTGAAGCGCGTAGCGATTAAAAATTCCCTGTCCTTGGGTGCAACACTTATTCCCGAGTTCCAAACTGCCTCTGGAAGCAATGTCAGCACAATAACTGTTAGTAGGGAGCTTCATGAAATGGGTTTCCATTGCCAAGCAGCTGTACACAAGCCTAAGATCATGCGCAATGCCAAGCGTCGGCTGGAGTGGTGTAAAGCTCATCGCCGTTGGACTCTGGAGCAGTGGAACCGTCTTCTCTGGAGTGATGAATCACACTTCACCATCTGGCAGTCTGACTGACAAATGTTTTTTTTCACATGCCAGGAGAGTGCTACCTGCCTCAATGCATAATTCCAACTGTAAAGTTTGGTGGAGGAGGGATAATGGTCTGGGCTGTTTTTCATGGTTTGGGCTAGGCCCCTTAGTTCCAGTGAAGGGAAATATTATCGCTACAGCATACAATGATATTCTAGAGGAATCTATGCTTCCAACTTTGGCAGCAGTTTGGGGAAGGCCCTTTTCTGTTTCAGCATGACAATGCCCCCGTGCACAAAGTGAGGTCCATACAGAAATGTTTTTTTGTCGAACGGTGTGGAAGGACTTGCCTGCTCCGAGCCCTGACCTCAACCCCATCGAACACTTTTGAATTGGAATGCTGACTGCGAGCCAGACCTAATCGCCCAACATCAGTACCCGACCTCACTAATGCTCTTGTGGCTGAATGGATGCAAGTCCCCGCAGTAATGTTCCAACATCTAGTGGAAAGCCTTCCCAGAAGAGTGGAGGCTGTTATAGCAGCAAGGGGGGACTCCATATTAATGCCCATGATTTTAGAATGAAATGTACAGCAAGCAAGTGTCCACATACTTTTGGTGATGTAGTGTAGATGGCTGGCTGTTACTACCTGAGCACAGATGATATGATGACTTGGAATGAAATAGTAAGTCTTCAAATAAAGTGAGAGAAAGGTAATCCCCTGTTGAATAAAGTAATGTGAGAAAAAAATGCTTATTATTAAGTGATAAATGTAATGGCCAGTCTGCTCTCATTGGAGTTTCATGAAATAGTCATCGTACTAAAAAGAAATGTCATTTACAGTGCATTCGGAAAAGTTTCAGACCCCTTGACTTTTTCCACATTCTGTTATGTTAAGGCCTTTTTAATCAACTTTAGAAAATATAGTTTTTTTTCTCCCCCCTCATCATTCTACACACAATAACCCCATTGCATAACTTTTTCCTCTGTACTTTGTTGAAGTGCCTTAAGCAGCGATTACAGCCTTGAGTCTTCTTGGGTATGATGCTACAAGCTTGGCACACCTGTATCTGGGGAGTTTATCTAATTCTTCTCTGCAGATCCTCTCAAGCTGTGTCAGGTTGGATATGGGGAGCATCGCTGCACAGATATTTTCAGGTCTCTCCAGAGATGTTTGGTTGGATTCAAGTCTGGGCTCAGGCCAATCAAGGACATTCAGAGAATTGTCTTAAAGCCACTCCTGCGTTGTCTTGACTGTGTTTAGTGTCTTTGCCCCCTGTTGGAAAGTGAACCTTTGCCCCATTCTGAGCTCTCTGGAGCAGGTTCATCAAGGATCTCTGTACTTTGCTCCGTTCATCTTTCCCTTGATCCTGTCCCTGCCCCACATCATGATTTTGCCACCACCATGCTTCACCTTAAGGATGGTGCCAGGTTTCCTCCAGGTGTGAATCTTGGCATTCAGGCCAAAGAGTTCTTGGTATCATCAGACCAGAGAATCTCGTTTCTCATGGTCTAAGAGTCCTTTAGGTGCCTTTTGGCAAACTCCAAGCAGGCTGTCCATGTGCCTTTTACTGAGGAGTGGCTTCTGTCTGGCCACTCTACCATAAAGGCCTGATTTGGTGGAGTGCTGCAGGGATGGCCGTCCTTCTGGAAGGTTCTCCTCTGTGGAGATGGGAGCTCTGTCAGTGACCGTTGGGTTCTTGATCACCTCCCTGACCAAGGCCCTTATCCCCCGGCTCAGTTTGGCCGTGCAGCCAGTTCTAGGAAGAGTTCCAAATGTCTTCCATTTAAGAATGATGGAGGCCATTGTGTTCTTGGGGACCTTCAATGCTGCAGAAATGTTTTGGTACCCTTACCCCAGATCTGTGCCTCGACACAGTCCTGTCTCGGAACTCTACGGCCAATCCTTCAATCTGGCTTGGTTTTTGCTCTGACATGCACTGTCAACTGTGGGACCTTTTTATATAGACAGGTGTGTACCTTTCCAAATCATGTCCAATCAATTGAATTCTACAATCAAGTTGTAGAAACGTCTCAAGGATGATCAATGGAAACAGGATGCATGTGAGCTCAATTTCAAGTCTCATAACAAAGGGTCTGAATACTTATATAAGGTGTTTCTGTTTGATTTTTGTATACATTTGCAAACATGTCAACCTGTAACGCTTTAATGTAACATTGTGGAAAAAGGGAAGAGGTCTGAGTACTTTCCAAATGCGCTGTACACAACCAAAATATTTTATTTAAGGAAAGTAATGTGAATAAGTGATTGTTGGAGCCTAATAAGTTGTTTTACCATCAATTGTTTTATGCTATGCTGTTACAGCATTGAACCCACATATTGCATCATTTTTGAGGGGGAACTGAAATTAAAGAACCTCAAAGCACACAGCTCAGCACACAGCTCAGCACTACCTTATCTCCAGCCCAGCAGTCTTCTCTGTAACTGCTACAACCCTAACCTTTGAACCCAGACCCTCTGAAGCATACCAATGTTACTATGCCTGACCAGCAGGTCATTGGTGCGTTCTGACCCCCCCCACACCTCTTCTCTTCATCCTCGCATGCCAGCCTGCAGTGTCTCACACACGACTCACCCATAATTCCTTGCTTTCTGACATTTGCCCACAATTCCTAGCACCCTGAAATTAGCCCAAATTCCTTGCATTTTTTTGTTGTCCACAATCATGCTACATCTGCGTATTAAGCCCTCCCTAGTAGTGTTGGTGTGTTGTGCACTGTTGCCATGGTTGCTGTGTCATTGTGTTTATATTATAGAATGGTTTTTGGTTCATCTTCTCTGTTCTCTTTGGGAGATCTGTTATTTTTTTAACTCTCCTGCAGGAGAATAGGTTTGTGTGTGGTGGATAGATTCTTCCCCTGCATGTCTTTTATACTCCACCCTCTGTCAAATTAACATTAGTGTGTCTGTAAAACTCGCTTTCTCGTTCTACCTCAGATTCAGGTGATTGAGGATGACCGGGTCAACAAGAGCAGTGAGCCGTTCACCACTGGGGTCAAAGGTCAGGCTCCACCCCTGGTCACCACCAACTTCCAGGTGAAAGACCAGGGCAATGCCAGCCCGCGGTTCATCCGCTGTACAGCCTACAACATGCCCTGCACCGCCGACATGGCCAAACAGTCCCAGGTCCCCTTGGCCGCTGTAATCAAACCCCTGGCTATGCTGCCCCCCGACGAGGTGAGACACACACACCCCCTCAATCTCCTCTGGTCTGTTCTCCTCTCAAAACACTCTCTTACGTCTTGCTCGCTGTCTCTCTCGTATGTGTTTAATTTGTTCGCACAAATCGGAGGCCTCCGCCGTTTCTTGGTTTGAACTATGGTATAAGATGCTAAACAGACCCCCCCCCCTCTCTCTCTCTCAGACCCCTCCGTACATCGTGGACCATGGGGACGGCGGTCCTATCCGCTGTAACCGCTGTAAGGCCTACATGTGTCCCTACATGCAGTTCATCGAGGGCGGACGCCGCTTCCAGTGTGGCTTCTGCAGCTGCGTCACAGAGGGTATGTGCGCGTGGGTGATATTGTGTGTGTCTGACGTCAGCGTTATTTTTTGTTATAACACTCCCTCTTTCTCTCTCCCATAGTTCCTCCCCACTACTTCCAGCATCTGGACCACACAGGGAAGAGGGTGGACTGCTACGATCGGCCAGAGCTCTCTCAGGGCAGCTATGAGTTTGTGGCCACCGTCGACTATTGTAAGGTAGGCGTCTACTTTTAGAAAAGACTGGAGGCCCGTAGCGTTGCGCTATTTTGGAGCAGGAGATTTTCATGAAGAGCCAGGTTCTGTCGTCACAATGACCAGGTTTGGCACATAGCAGAGATTCTCGACCAAAGAAAGGCTGTGCCGTTATGTAATATGTGAACTGTCTCGTCTAAATTCTTCTTTCACTCTCTCTCTCTCTCTCTCGTTCTCTCCTCCTTTCTCTCTCTCAGAACAATAAGCTCCCCCAGCCCCCATCGTTCATCTTCTTCATCGATGTGTCTTACAACGCCGTGAAGAGCGGCATGGTTAACATCGTCTGTCAGGAGCTCAAGACTCTACTGGACTACCTGCCCAGGTACACCCACACACACACTATTCACCCATGTAAACACACACCCACTAGCTAATTAATGACATTTGCTCCCCCCCCCAACTCACCCTCCAGGGAGAATCCAGAGGCAGACTCGGTGGTGCGTGTGGGTTTTGTGACCTACAACAAGGTGTTGCACTTCTACAACGTCAAGTCCAGCCTGGCCCAGCCCCAGATGATGGTGGTCAGTGACGTCAGTGACATGTTCCTCCCTCTGCTCGACGGCTTCCTGGTCGGCGTCAACGACAGCCGGATGGTCATCGAGAGGTACGCAAGCGCACACATCTCCACCGGGGCTCCAGACTTAAGATTCCCGTCGTGGCACCTATCCCGTGATCTAATCTCACAGCACCAATGTTCTGTAAAACAGTAGGAAGGGTAGGAAGTCACTGTCAGTTGCTACAGAATAAGGGGAAAACGCATAAATATGCTAAGCATTGTGTAAATGACTTGGAGTCATCTTCTTCTTCAGTGCTTTATTAAGGAGTGCAATCAACAACTGAGATGACATTTAAGAAATGAATTGTTTCATCTAGCATGTTGTGATTCAAACTATTTTGATGCGCATCCTAATCCAGTGGTTGTCATGTATTTTGGGTTGACAATTAGGCTGTTATATTTTACTGTTAAAATAGGTTCAATAGAGATTCATTTGCCTACATCTTTATGTGCACTAATATCATTGGATACTTTTTGGGGGGCTAATTCACCCCCTAGGTGGGAACTCAAAACACATTTTCTAGATCGCTAACTCGAAGTATAAAACCCACTGCTAGTAGTCATATGTTAATCTAACAGCAAATGTGATGTCCTAAAATAAAAAAAAACTGCAGTTGTAGCCTACTACCAAAAACCTGTGCAAATGTAATGGCTGCTCTCAAAGCCATATCAAATACCAGGGTTGTAAAATAGTTGCTATTTAGCTTCATAGTCAAAGTTGAGAAAGTGTACCTACATAAAGCTCAGAACCTCCTCTCAGCGTTACACAGGATACCTGTGTTTTTACCCTGCAATTGGATTTGAAAATGTTATACAATCAGAATGCTTTTTTTTTTTTTTTTCCGGGAAAGGCTGTGAGAGGCTCGCTCATCACAGTGGCAGGCGGCAGAGGAGGCAGCCGCAGGGCATGAACTTTCATTAGATGAATCATCAGGATAATGCACTTTACTGTTTGACCAAATCATGGCTTAAGCCTCCCCCAAAAAATAGGAAGATTGAGAAATATCACATTTAATTTAATCGCACAGCTAAGCCAACGGGTCACTGTCTGGAGCCCTGGTAAACACACATGAACATTTATATCCATCACATGTATTGAAGCAGATTTCTCATCTGTCCAGACTTTGCAACTGGTTTAAGTTGTGTAGACTCATTTGGTGTGTGTGTGTGTGTGTGTGTGTGTCAGTTTGCTAGACCAGATTCCGGAGATGTTTGCAGACACCAGGGAGACTGAGACGGTGTTTGGACCAGTCATTCAGGCAGGACTGGAGGCACTGAAGGCTGCAGACTGTGCCGGGAAGCTGTTTGTGTTCCACTCCACTCTGCCCATCGCTGAGGCTCCTGGGAAACTGAAGAATAGAGAGGACAAGAAACTAGTGGGAACAGACAAGGAGAAGGTACACACAAACACATTGATACACTCATACACATGTATTCTCACACACACACACATACTAATAAGGACAAGATAAACTGATATGGCAACTGTGTGGCAGATACTGTTGCAATTAGACACAGAACACATAAAGAACCCTCATTCTGGAGAAAGTGTCCTATCTGCTAGTGGTTGTCATTGACTCGGTCTATGCATCTCTCTCTGTCCAGTCTCTGTTCCAGCCCCAGTCTGGTTTCTATAGTAACCTCTCTAAGGAGTGTGTAGCACAGGGCTGCTGTGTAGACCTCTTCCTGTTTCCCAACCAGTACGTCGACGTGGCAACGCTTGGCGTGGTGCCAGTCTCCACTGGGGGTTCCGTCTACAAATACACCTACTTCCAGGTAAGAGACACACCTCTCTCTTGATTGATGGATGGTACCAAGAATATGCATATCCTTGCTTCAGGTCCTGAGTTACAGGCAGTTAGATTTGGGTCATTTTAGGTGAAAATTGAAGGGGGAAAAAAGGTGGATCCTTAAGAGGTTGAATTGAAGATGTCACCCATCAGATTGTCAGTTTAATCTCGTCCTTAGGCTACATCTATTATAGGCCTATGTGTGAAATTAGTTTCGATATAGTTTGTTTAGTTTCAATTGGCCAGTGACAGATGGCAGCCAACTATCGGGGTGAAGGGCAGGCAGGGGGGGAATGGCTATGTCCTAAAACTGCTTATAACACAACTCTGTGTTATTGAAATTCTAGCAACGACCGTGTTGAATCAACTTATTTAGGACAAGCCAAGCATGGGGGAGACATGACTTTGAAAATTAGGGTAATTCAAATGTTAAATTCTTAACCTCAATGATGCTCTCTGAGCTCCTAGTGTTAATCCACAGATAAAAGGGAACACCTGGTTAGTCTTTAGTTAGTTGTCTAGAGGGCTGTTGGGGTGACAGTGTTACTGCCACACCGGCAGTCATGAGTCATGACCACAGTCAAATTCCACGTGACTTGGGCCTCGCAGTGCTTGAGGCTTCATTACAGACCCGGATTCGATCCCAGGCTGCGTCGCAGCCGGCCGCGACCGGGAGACTCACGAGGCGGCACACAACTGGCCCAACGTCGTCCGGGTTACGGGAGGGTTTGGCCGGCCAGGATGTCCTTGTCCCATCTCTCTCTAGCGACCCCCTTGTGCCGGGCTGGGCACATGCACGGGGATTTTGGTCGCCAGTTGTAGGTGTTTCCTCCAACACATTGGTGTGGCTGATTTAGAGAGCAGCGTGTCATGAAGCAGTGCGACTTGGCAGGGTCGTGTTTCGGCTTTTGACCTTCTCCTTTGTAACTACCAATTGGATATCAAAAAATTGTGGAGAAAAAGGGGTAAAAAGTCACAGTATTTTTGCACCCTGGACATGTGATGGCAGTACCCATCTTGGTAACGACCCGCTAGTGGTTTGGTACTCAGGGCTCTGTTGTCCCTCTAACCACTCTGACATCAATGCAAATGCTATGGAAAATCACATCGAACAATTTATCAAAACAGTATCATGCTTTTAAAACTCAGTTAGGCTACTTTTTTTTTTTGACCTCACTGTGATTATCAAACTGAAGAAAATAGTTCAACAACCGGTTGAAACTGAGCGAACGACATGATCGTTGTGTTTGGCTTTGAAACATCCACAACTAAATGGGCGACGCTTTCTAAGGTGATGATTAATTCAGAACGTTGAAGACGTTGCATTTAGAACCCTATGCATATTAGAGCTTTAGGCCTCTATGAGCCCAAGCCCACTTATTCTGCCTTCATTAAAATAATGATTGTGCCGTTACGCAACACAGTGCATTCGGAAAGTATTCAGACCCCTTTTTCCCCACATTTTGTTACGTTACAGCCTTATACTAAAATGGATTACAAAAATAATAATAATCCTCATCAATCTACACACAATACCCCATAATGACACAGCAAAACCAGTTTTTGTTTTTTTCGATCTTTTTACTAAGTTATTAAAAATAATATACCTTATTTACATACGTTTTCAGACCCTTTTGCTATGAAACTTGTAATAAAGCTCAGGTGCATCCTGTTTCCATTGATCATCCTTGAGATGTTTCTACAACGTTGATTGGAACAGTTTAAAAAAAAGAAAGAATATTTAGTCCGTTTTAGAATAAGGCAGTAAAAAGTGGTCTGAATACTTTCCGAATGACCTGTATTTGTCCATTGACTAATGGCCTACTGCATATTACACGTGGAGGGAAAACTGTGTAAAACAAACTGGTTATCTTATGCTGCACTCAACTTTCTATCCATGAGTCTGGGAGAGAACATACGGGCCTAGGCAACGCTGTTGGTTCATTGATTGTGCAGGGCGGCTTACAGAGTTAGCCTACAATAATTAGATTTTGAATAGCCTAGTAATGGGGCATTTTAATATTTTCATAACTAATAGGCTGACTACCTTCAGCTATACAGAATATCTCACCTCTGTGCGTTTCCATCTCTTGCCTTCATTCCTTTCTCGAGCGTGCAGAGAGCGGGCCTGTCAGCAGTTTATTTATGTTTCGTTGTGAAAACATGTTACTATTGATGCTCCCGAACAGATTTCTGTTGGTTTCCCATATTTAAGCACTGGATGGCTTCAGGAACATGGTTGGAGAGCCCTTGGTATACAGATTTTGGGCGGTGTATCACTTGTCACGCAGCGAGAGGCTGCATGCTCCTCAGTGGTCGACGCGTGAAATGGAATAAGTGTTCTTTATAAGCCCAGATATTTCTATATGCAATCCTGTGTTGAAAGCAGAGTTTTGATGGTTGCTACTAAAAAGAGGATCCCGGCTGCTACTCTATTTCTCTGCTGCTCCGCTATAAAACCAGACTGTGAAAGCAGCCTCCATTTGCTATTCCAGTGCATACAGATGACGACATATTTTTTCCCCCTGCCCCGTTTCTGCCCATTTGATAATTTGGCTTTTCTAAATCGAAACAAATGTTACATATTAATAAAGACAATATTACATTTGAGAGTAGTCTGTTGGGTGAAAATATGATCACTTGAGAGAACTGTGTTCGCCGCCTGAGTCCAGGAACAGAGCACAAGCTTTTTTTCAACAGCCCATTGTAGCAGCATGCAGCCCATTGTAGCAGCATGCAGCCTATTGTAGCAGCATGCAGGCCATTGTTGCAGCATGCAGGCCATTGTTGCAGCATGCAGCCCATAGAGGATATGTTTTGGTTTCTAAGACATTCTAAGGTTTGCAGAGGTTGACCGATTTTATGATTTTTCAACGCCGATACCGATTATTGGAGAACCCAAAAAGGCCGATGTCGGCTTTAAAATAAAAATGAAAAAAAAAAAAATGTTTTTTATTTATTTGTAATAATAACAATTACAACAATACTGAATGAACACTTTTATTTTAACTTAATATAATATATCAATAAAATCTATTTAGTCTCATAAATAATGAAATATGTTCAATTTGGTTTAAATAATGCAAAAACAAAGTGCTGGAGGAGAAAGTAAAAGTGCCATGTAAAAAGGCTAACGTTTAAGTTCCTTGCTCAGAACATGTGAAAGCTGGTGGTTCAATATTCCCAGTTCTTCAATATTCCCAGTTCTTCAATATTCCCAGTTGATACGTTTTTAGGTTGTAGTTATTATAGGAATTATGACGCGTCGACTATTTCTCCCTCTACCATTTATATTTCATATACCTTTGACTATTGTATGTTCTAGTAGGCACGTTAGTATTGCCAGCCTAATCTCAGGAGTTGATAGGCTTGAATTCATAAACAGCGCTGTGAAGCAAGCATTGCTAAGAGCTGCTGGCAAACGCAGTAAAGTTTGAATGAATGCTTACGAGCCTGCTGCTGCCTACCACTGCTCAGACAGACTGCTCTATCAAATCATAGACTAATTATAATATAATAAACACAGAAATACGAGCCTTTGATCATTAATATGGTCAAATCCGGAAACTATCATTTCGAGAGAAAGAAAAAAAGTTTATTCCATCAGTGAAATACGGATCTGTTCCGTATTTTATCGAGCGGGTGGCAACGCTAAGTCAAAATATTGCTGTTACATTGAAGGTTGTGCAATGTTATGTCATAATTATGTAAAATTCTGGAGAATTAGTTCACAGTTGGCAACTAGCCAGGCGGCCCAAACTGCTGCATATACCCTGACTCTGCTTGCACTGAACACAAGAGAAGTGACACAATTTCCCTAGTTAATATTGTCTGCTAACATGAATTTCTTAACTAAATATGCAGGTTTATAAATATATATACTTCTGTGTATTGATTTTAAGAAAGGCTTTGATGATTAGGTACGATTGTGCTTTTTCCGCGAATGCGGTTTTTGTTAAATCATCACCCGTTTGGCGAAGTTGAAGTAGGCTGTGATTTCAATGATGAATTAACAGGCACCGCATTGATTATATGCAACGCAGGACAAGCTAGTGAACTAAACATGGTTGGTGATATTACTAGGTTAACTAGTGATTATGAAGATTGTTTTTTTTACAAGATAAGTTTAATGCTAGCTAGCAACTTACCTTTGCTCCTTGCAGCCACAAGGTCCTTTTGATGCTGCACTCGCGTAACAGGTGGTCAGCCTGCCGTAACAGGTGGTCAGCCTGCCGTAACAGGTGGTCAGCCTGCCGTAACATGTGGTCAGCCTGCCGTAACATGTGGTCAGCCTGCCGTAACAGGTGGTCAGCCCGCCACGCAATATCCTTGTGGATTGCAATGTAATCGGCCATAATCTGTGTCCAAAAAGGCCGATTACCGATTTATGAACTTGAAATCGGCCATGCCGATCGACCTCTAGTTTGTATCATTCACAGCTCAATCTAGCGTATAGTACCCGTTTTCAAAAGATCACTTTTATGGTCAACATAGGCACTTCATATGCGCACTCGCTCCGGGAATAGGGACAAATATCATCATGTTTCTTTAGACGTGCCTAAAATACGTGGATTTATTGTGATGGACTTTTATGTAGATTTCCAAAGGCGTGCAGCAGCGACTTGTGTGCATGGAGGCCTGGAGATGCTAAATGTGTTTTATGTTAATGAATGGTCAATTACCATGAGACCGACAGTCATTTTCGAGACGATAACCGTCTGACACAATTTGGTGACCGCCGCAGCCCTAAGTTACCTACGATTGAATCACTCCTGGTTCTTCTTTCAAATACCCACGTGGGTTTGAATGCTCCTGAAAACCAATCATTAGATGGGAGAGGTGGGACTTGCAGTGCGTCAAGCGTCTCAAATGGAACCAAGTTCTGTTTTTACCGAGAGGCTACGTTGTTGACGCGCACGAGCGGTGTGGATGAAATGTTTGAATAACATTTGAGTACATTTTATTTTACAACTCTCGTGCACGCAATGCTGTGGGGCTCGTTTGGGTGTAACCACGTCCACCTGTTACCTGCCTTCACTCGCTGTCTGTGTGGTTTGTCAGGCCGAGACGGACCGTGAGCGGTTCCTGAATGATCTGCGGCGAGACGTTCAGAAGCCGATGGGCTTCGATGCTGTCATGAGGGTCCGAACCAGCACAGGTAAGTGTCTTGCTCTCTCTCGCTCACACTGTCTCACACACTCACAATTGTTTTGTTTTTTTAAATGTGGGGGGGGGGGCTAGATCAGCTGTAACCTAACAACTGTGGAAAAGGTTAAGGGGTCTGAATACTTTCTGAAGGCACTGTGTGTACACACAGTTTGTTTTTCTTTATGTTCCCCTAAACCAGCATGTCAATCTACTGTCCCCCATAGTACAAAAGTCGACATTCTATGCGAGAAATAAATATTCCAAACATAGTCTGGAACCGTTTTGGGTTGCAATAGAGCCCAAATTAATACAACCACTTGAATCAAAACTTTTGTTATGCAATGTGGCTGATGCAACAGATCAGAACATTTAGCTTAAAATGTTGATAAACTTTTAGGCTATTTCTTCACATTATAGGCGCAGCAATGCACACGTGGTAGTAAGCTATAACCCATTATCTAAAGTGACCGCAAATGCAATTATCCATGTGATGCTTTTATTATAAAGGGGGGAAAATGCATGTCGTCTATGCACTTAAATAGCAAATGGAGGAAGCTTTTCCAATTGTTCATTTTCATGCCAGACAGATAGGCTATACTCCTGTTGTTAGGAAAGTTGATATATATATATATTAGGCCTAGCCTATAGAAAACTGATGGGATCCTCACTCTGTTTTCTCTCACAATTGCATAGCCTATGTAAATGTTGCGCAACATGAGCTCTTGGGCTCTCGGTAAGTGTTTGATTAGATTTTGCATTGATGTCAGTGACTAGAGGGGCAATGGAGCGCTAGCTTGTTTTGGTAGGCTACTAATGACCAGCATCAGCGCTTGGAGAAGCCTAATTATCGTGACTAAACGGTCACATGGAATTTTGACTACCTTCACGACTTGTGACCGCCAGTGTGGCGGTAGTACGGTCACCGTAACAGCCGTAGTCACAACACTGAAGTGAAAGGGACCTCCACAAGTCTTTATTTACCACCTGGTTCCTGTTTCAGTAATAATGAAATCAGACCTTGTTGAGTGTCTGATAACCACTCCAATAAAAATAGTAGATTAAAACATGCTGACAACGGTCCCCTGAGTACATCAGCAAAGGATTGGTATACCTCCACTGGTATGCCATCCAGCCCCAGACGTAAAGGCTTTAATTGCATCAAGAAGTTCCTCCTCTGTAATTTGGCCTTCGCATGAGTCTTTCCGTACATTTTTACATTCTTAATAGAAGAAGCAAAATCGATACAGTTGAACTTTGTTTAGTGGAGATGGAGGAGACTGAAAATAACCATATGCTTCAAGTACTTTGCTTCTTCTTTCAAAATATTGTTTGGTGAACTAAGTTTCATGAAATAATTTTTTGGCGGCATTTCTATGACGAAGATAACTCATTCTGTGTGTCTCTGGAACCATTTTGTATTTTGCCGTCTGTCTGTGGACTCACTCTTCACCTAGTGGTGTTTATTTACTGCCGCCGTAACGTCCTCTCCTCCTCCAGGTATCAGAGCGACAGATTTCTTTGGCTCGTTCTTCATGAGCAACACGACAGACGTGGAGCTGGCAGGCCTGGACTGTGACAAGACTGTCACTGTGGAATTCCGCCACGATGACAAGCTCAGCGAGGACACCGGCGCGCTCATGCAGTGCGCGGTGTTGTACACCAGCTGTAGTGGTCAGCGGCGTCTGCGGGTCCACAACATGGCGGTCAACTGCTGCTCCCAGCTCGCCGACCTCTACCGGAACTGCGAGACGGACACAATCATCAACTTCTTCTCCAAGTACGGTCAGTATCACACGCTCACTATCTGTCTATACAGCTGTGAAATTGTGTAGTATGTTTTGAGATTGTTACTAAGAGAAAGAATGTATAAAGATCAGCAGGGGTCCAATCACCGAACACCTACATCTACTTTAGGTGTGAGATACTGTAGATTTGATTGATACCAGTAGGATTCAAATCAACTTACGGTCTTTATGTCCGGAAATGGAAACCAATGGTCCTTTTCTCTCTGTGTCTGTGTGTAGCGTACCGTAGCATATTGAACACCCCCACCAAGACCGTGAGAGACACCATGGTGAACCAGTGTGCCCAGATTCTGGCCTGCTACCGCAAGAACTGTGCCAGCCCCTCGTCTGCCGGACAGGTCGGTCACTCGCGCACACACACACCCAATTAGACAAGTCAGTGACACACACCCAATACACACGCACGATATACACATTCCCCCCCGACACCATTCAGACACTGTCACATACATACAGACTATACATTCACCCCATTACCACCCACACACTGCAGTCAGTCTCTCACACAAATCAACACCCCAAAAATGTACACACTCAATCACTTCCCCTCTCTCCTTTTGTAGCTGATCCTACCAGAGTGTATGAAGCTGCTGCCGGTCTATCTGAACTGTGTGTTGAAGAGTGACGTGCTGCAGCCGGGAGCTGACATCTCATTGGACGACAGAGCCTACCTGAGACAGCTGCTCAGCTGTATGGACGTATCCGAGAGCCACATCTTCTTCTATCCCCGCCTACTGCCCCTGGTGAGAGGCCCTGCTCTCCAACTCGCTCTCTTTCTGTCTCTCGAATTCACTTCAATCAGCCTCTTTTGGCATGACAAGGCACCATCTTACTTTGCTGAAGCAAACATGTAAGAACATATTACATTAATGTGAAATCAGTTTGTTAAATCGTGTGTTAATCAATTACCTTTCCATCTCAGGTGAAGTTGGATGGAGGGTCGTTGCCAATGGCAGTGCGTAACTCAGAGGAGCGCCTGTCGAAGGGCGGAGTCTACCTCCTGGAGACAGGGCTCCACCTCTTCCTGTGGGTGGGAGCCAATGCTCAGCAGGAGCTGCTTAGCAACATCTTTGGAACGCCCACCTTCAGCCAGATAGACCCCAACATGGTGAGACACACACACACACACAGACTTCAACCTCTTACAAATCATTGTCTTGATTTGAAGTGTGTGGGTGTGTTGCTATCTCCTAAATGTGTGTGTTGTGTTCCAGACGAGTCTGCCGGAGCTGGACAACCCGTTCTCCCAGAGACTCCGAGAGATCATCGACTCCTTCAGGTCACAACGGTCACGATACATGAAGGTCAGACTCCACTACCTCTCTCTGTCTCTCTCTCTTCTTTCTTCCCTCTGTATCTTTCCATCTCAATTTGTTTTGTCAGGGAACAATACTGCGACCAAAACAGTCACGTTGCAACCGTTTGACTTGGCAGTGCAACACACATTTTTAATTGGCACCCATTACACCTTTTGTGAGACTAACTACCACATGGACACACTTCATGCGTGTGTTTGTTTGGATAAAGCTGTCTATTTAATGCATGACAACTAAAATCTTTTAACTAATTTCTACCAGCGTGTCATCTGTACAACTAGAGGCAAAAAAAACTCTAGGTCACCTTTACTCCACACACAGAGATGCATACAAAGCTCTCCCTCCATTTGGCAGATCTGACCATAACTCTATCCTCCTGATTCCTGCTTACAAGCAAAAGCAAAAACTCAGAGGAAGTACCAGCGACGCAGAGTGATCAAACGGGCAACGTGTCAATACAGAACTAAGTTTGAATCGTACTACACCGGCTCTGATGCTCGACGGAGGTGGCAGGGCTGGCAAACAATCACAAAGGGAAAACCATCTTGTGAGCTGCCCAGTGACGTGAGCCTAACAAACAAGCAAGGCAAGCAACAGGCAAGCAACAACGACCCATGTATGAGAGCTCCAGCTGTTCCGGATGACTGTGTGATCACGCTCTCTGTAGCCAATGCAAGTAAAACCTTTAAACAGGTTAAGAGACAGATTACCCTGATGCGTACTCAGAACATGCTCTGACCAGCTGGCAAGTGTCTTGAACTTGCCAACTTCTCCCTGACCCCGTCTGTAATACCTACATATTTCAAGCAGACCACCATCGTCCCTGTAACCAAGGTAACCTGTCTAGATGACTATCGCTCAGTAGCACTCGCATCTGTAGCCATGAAATGTTTTGAAAGGCTGGCCATCCCTTACATCAACACCATCATCCCTGAGACCCAGTCCAGTTCACGAACCACCGATGACGCAATGTCTATTACACTCCACACTGCCCTTTTCCACCTGGACAAATGGAACACCTACGTGAGAATGCTGTTCATTGACTACTCAGCGTTGACTACACCGTAGTGCCCTCCAAGCTCAGGGCCCTGGGACTGACCACCTCCCTCTGCAACTGGATCCTGTACTTCCTGACTGGTCGCCCCCAGGTGGTGAGGGTAGGCAACAACACATCTTCCACGCTGACCCTCAACACGGGGGCCCTTCAGGGTTGTGTTCTTAGTCTCCTCCTGTACTCCCTGTTCACCCATGACTGTGGCCGCGCACGACTCCAACACCATTAAGTTTGCCAATATTCACGACGGTGGGAGGCCTGATTGACGATGATGAGACAACCTATAAGGAGGTAGTCAGAACACACCGTCGTGAAGAGGGCACGACAATGTCGCTTCCCCCTCAGGAGGCTGAGAAGATTTGGCACGGGCCCTCAGCTCCTCAAACAGTTCTACAGCTGCACCATTGTAAGCTTCTTGACTGGCTGCATCACCACTTGGTATGGCAGCTGCTTGGCGTCCGACCTCAAGGCGCTGCAGAGGATGATGTGTACGGTCCTGTACATCACTCGGGCCGAGTCTGGGACCAAAATGCTCCTGAACAGCTTCTACCCCCCCCAAATCAGAAGACTGTTGAACAGTTCATCAAATGGCTACCTTTTTTATTTTGCACCGACTATGCACACTCACTAAACTTGACCCACACACACACTACGCTGACACTCCATCACACACACACACTACGCTGACACTCCATCACACACACACACTACGCTGACACTCCATCACACACACACACTACGCTGACACTCCATCACACACACACACACTACGCTGACACTCCATCACACACACACACTACGCTGACACTCCATCACACACACACACTACGCTGACACTCCATCACACACACACACTACGCTGACACTCCATCACACACACACACTACGCTGACACTCCATCACACACACACACTACGCTGACACTCCATCACACACACACACTACGCTGACACTCCATCACACACACACACTACGCTGACACTCCATCCATCACTACGCTGACACTCCACACACACTACGCTGACACTCCATCACACACACACACTACGCTGACACTCCATCACACACACACACACTACGCTGACACTCCATCACACACACACACTACGCTGACACTCCATCACACACACACACTACGCTGACACTCCATCACACACACACACACACACTACGCTGACACTCCATCACACACACTATGCTGACACGCCATCACACACACTATGCTGACACGCCATCACACACACTATGCTGACACGCCATCACACACACTATGCTGACACGCCATCACACACACTATGCTGACACGCCATCACACACACTATGCTGACACGCCATCACACACACTACGCTGACACGCCATCACACACACACACTACGCTGACACTCCATCACACACACACACTACGCTGACACTCCATCACACACACACACTACGCTGACACTCCATCACACACACACACTACGCTGACACTCCATCACACACACACACTACGCTGACACTCCATCACACACACACACTACGCTGACACTCCATCACACACACACACACACTACGCTGACACTCCATCCACACACACACACACACACTCCATCACGCTGACACTCCATCACACACACACACTACGCTGACACTCCATCACACACACACACTACGCTGACACTCCATCACACACACACTATGCTGACACTCCATCACACACACTATGCTGACACTCCATCACACACACTATGCTGACACTCCATCACACACACTATGCTGACACTCCATCACACACACTATGCTGACACTCCATCACACACACTATGCTGACACGCCATCACACACACTATGCTGACACGCCATCACACACACTATGCTGACACGCCATCACACACACTACGCTGACACGCCATCACACACACACACTACGCTGACACGCCATCACACACACACACTACGCTGACACTCCATCACACACACACACTACGCTGACACTCCATCACACACACTACGCTGACACTCCATCACACACACTATGCTGACACTCCATCACACACACTATGCTGACACTCCATCACACACACTATGCTGACACTCCATCACACACACTATGCTGACACTCCATCACACACACTATGCTGACACTCCATCACACACACTATGCTGACACGCCATCACACACACTATGCTGACACGCCATCACACACACTATGCTGACACGCCATCACACACACTATGCTGACACGCCATCACACACACTATGCTGACACGCCATCACACACACTATGCTGACACGCCATCACACACACTATGCTGACACGCCATCACACACACTATGCTGACACGCCATCACACACACTATGCTGACACGCCATCACACACACTATGCTGACACGCACTACGCTCATCACACACTATGCTGACACGCCATCACACACACTACGCTGACACGCCATCACACACACTACGCTGACACGCCATCACACACACTACGCTGACACGCCATCACACACACTACGCTGACACGCCATCACACACACGCTCATCACACACTACGCTGACACGCCATCACACACACTACGCTGACACGCCATCACACACACTACGCTGACACGCCATCACACACACTACGCTGACACGCCATCACACACACTACGCTGACACGCCATCACACACTACGCTGACACGCCATCACACACACTACGCTGACACGCCATCACACACTACGCTGACACGCCATCACACACACTACGCTGACACGCCATCACACACACTATGCTGACACTCCATCACACACACTATGCTGACACTCCATCACACACACTATGCTGACACTCCATCACACACTACGCTGACACTCCATCACACACTACGCTGCATACACTGACACACGTGCACATTTTTCTTTTTAACTCTGCATTGTTGGGAAAGGGATCATAAGTAAGCATTTCACTGTGAAGTCTACACCTGTTATGTCCTGTGCATGTGACAAATAAATTAGATTTAGATTGTATTTAGTCAGGCAATGCTCGAATTATACAGATTAAAATTACAAGTGTCAATGCATAATACTGTTGGTAAGTCCTATTAAAACCAGCATTATTATTAGTAGGAACGCATGCAATTTGAGTTGTATTTTTTTTTCTGTAGGCTATTACAACATTTAAATATAAAATGTAGGACCTTAAATTACAAATCAATGAATCAAATGTATTTAGAAAGCCCTTCTCCACATCAGCAGTTGTCGCAATTAAGTGCTTGAAAAAGTCCTAAAGTCCTTGAATTTGACTTGCCAATGTCTGTATGAACCCTGTATAGGCTACTTGCCCAAGCCCCTGCAAATGAAAAATAAAATCACAGGCTATTGAAATGATGCACGCATCATTCCCTTTCCTGTAAGATCTTTAAGAAATGTATTCTGGCCAGTAACTTTGTTGGCACTGGCCTGGGTGTGTCACTAGTAAATTTGAATGAATGTTGAGCCCTGCGTGTTGCGAGTGTCTACTACGTTGTGAAGCCGTTAGCGATGCTAATGATAGCCTGACCGTTTTCAGGGAGATGGAAAAAGCACTTAAAAGGTAACTACAAAGTAGCCTATGCATCCCTGGCAGATTCAGGATGATTTGCATCATCCAGTCACCGTTTGTTTTGACATCGCCACAAGTGCCCTACAGAAACATCACGTCATTGAATTAAAGGGTAACTACACTGAAATGGCTATATTTTCCCCAGACCTAAAAAATTGTCCCCTGATGTGGTTTAAGCATTGTTGTGGACTTAGAACGTCCAATTTTGTTGTTTTTTTTCTATTAAAGTGAGATTTGAAAGTGAAAACATGAAGAAAAAAGAGGACTATTAGTCCTCCCTAGTTTAATTATTTTTTTGAAGTATAGTTTTTTTTCTTCTTCTGACCTCTAGAGGATTTTGCAGAAAAGAACACACATGGCAATAACGCAATACATTTGACACTTTATTTTCCGTCTTCTTTGCTGTTACAGTAAATCTATCCAAATCGATGTAAGAACACAGGTTAAAAGATGATAGCCAGGTTCTGGAAGGAATGCAGGCACATTATGGGCGACAGGCTCATTGTCATCAATCGTCATTATCGACTAAATCATGTGCTTCTGCCATTGCTTGCTCTTTGGGGTTTTAGACTGGGTTTCTATAAGCACTTTGTGACATCTGCTGTTGTAAAAAGGGCTTTATAAATGAATTTGATGTGCGTGTGCCACCAACTAGAAAAAGTAAATGGAGATCCCTGGTTGTAGTACAGAAGCATAAGGTGTGTGTGTGTTAACATCTCTTTCTCTCTCCACACGTGTCTGTAGTTGATGGTGGTGAAGCAGGAGGACAAGGCGGAGCTAATCTTTAAGCACTTCCTGTGTGAGGACAAGAGCACCAGCGGAGGAGCTTCCTATGTCGACTTCCTGTGTCACATGCACAAGGAGATCCGCCAGCTACTCAGCTAGGGCCCTGATTTCTGACCCTTCAAACCTGACCCCGGCACCTCTCAACCCCCCCCTGATGCGCTTTATCTTTTATTTACCTAATAAACTTAACCCCTCCCCCTCTGTCAGCGAGAGGCCGGAGACGTATACACAGCCTCGTGGCAGATTCCGTGTGTTTGTCCTCATACGACTCTACTCTTCCAAACGTCAGGCTCTAAAACAGCTGGAGCTGATCCACTGGCCAATGGAAGTGTGTGTGTGTGTATTTTGTGAGTGTGTTTGTGAGGGAGAGAGTTGCTGTTGATTGTAGTAGGTGTTCTGTCTAACACTAGCACTGAAAGGCTGTTGTGGGTGTACCGGCCGCTGGTAGAAACTCTTTTTGTATGATTCAGACCCAGTAGAGCTGAAGATGACAAACTATACATGACATGAAATAAATGTTTTTTTTTTCCATCTCTAGAATTATTTTTCTATTTGTCTTATTCTCTCTCCCTCAGACATGACCGTGTGTGTGTGTGTGTGTGCTGACTTACAAACACTACTGAGGCAATAGGAGAGCAGGAGGAGTATATAGAGATCTGTGATTGAGGTTAAACTCCCAATAAAAGTCTATGCATCTAATCATCCAGAGGCGCGGGGGTTTGAACGTTCAACCAGCGTGGGGGTCCCACTATGGCTCACACAGTATAGACTGTTTGGTTGAGGTGTGTGTGTGTCATGTTGTTTTACTAACGTGTGTGTATCAGCTTGACACCATTCTCTGACATGATGCCTGTTTGTCTTCCTGTCTTGTGAAGGGAAGGAGTAACTGGCTGTGCTTCTCAAAATTGAGGTCAGTCCAAGAAAGTGTGATGAGAATAATGTTGGGCATAGTCATGTTCTGTAGGCACGAAAACAGGTGAGAACTATTTGCTGAACATGACCCTGTGCTCTACACACAGCTGTGTCTGAGTTGTCCCACACTGCGGCCGGTCTGCTATAGAACCTTGGTTCGTTTACACATATAACCTACGTCTATAACCTGTACAGAATTAAATCCTCCGGTTTTTAAACACCTGTGTCAAATGCTGTGGTTTGTCAGTCCTCTCCGTCGCCGCCGCTCACACAAAAGCAGTCCTGCTTTTTTGTGTGCAGCTTCGTGTGTGTGTGTGTGTGTGTGTGAGAGAGGGTGGATGTGTGGGGTTCTGGAGGCAGATCCTGGTGAATTTCTCAAGGAAAAGAGGGATCCGTCTACATCCTGACTTGTTTTCGTTCTCGTGTCTTAACACAAGTGTTGCTGCCCTCTTCTCTGACCCATCTCTCTGTTGAATGGACTTTCTGACTGACCGTGATCTGACCGTTTTCCTTTTCTCTGTTTTTGTCATTGCCTCCTGGACTGTTAATAAAGTTATTGAATCACCATGCCATGCTTCTCCCATCCCTGCTCTCATTGGCTTGTTGGTACTATGGTTACAGTAAGGGACTTTCTCCTAGCCAAACTCTTTGTCACTCATCAAATCAAATTTATTTATATAGCCCTTCGTACATCAGCTGATATCTCAAAGTGCTGTACAGAAACCCAGCCTAAAACCCCAAACAGCAAGCAATGCAGGTGTAGAAGCACGGTGGCTAGGAAAAACTCCCTAGAAAGGCCAAAACCTAGAGAGGAACCAGGCTATGTGGAGTGGCCAGTCCTCTTCTGACTGTGCCGGGTGGAGATTATAATAGAACATGGCCAAGATGTTCAAATGTTCATAAATGACCAGCATGGTCGACTAATAATAAGGCAGAACAGTTGAAACTGGAGCAGCAGCACGGCCAGGTGGACTGGGGACAGCAAGGAGTCATCATGTCAGGTAGTCCTGGGGCATGGTCCTAGGGCTCAGGTCCTCCGAGAAAGAGAGAATTAGAGAACGCACACTTAGACTCACACAGGACACCGAATAGAACAGGAGAGGTACTCCAGATATAACAAACTGACCCTAGCCCCCCGACACACAAACTACTGCAGCATAAATACTGGAGGCTGAGACAGGAGGGGTCAGGAGACACTGTGGCCCCATCCGAGGACACCCCCGGACAGGGCCAAACAGCAAGGATATAACCCCACCCACTTTGCCGAAGCACAGCCCCCACACCACTAGAGGGATATCTTCAACCACCAACTTACCATCCTGAGACAAGGCTGAGTATAGCCCACAAAGATCTCCGCCATGGCACAACCCAAGGGGGGGAGCCAACCCAGACAGGATGACCACATCAGTGAATCAACCCACTCAGGTGACGCACCCCTTCCAGGGACGGCATGAGAGAGCCCCAGTAAGCCAGTGACTCAGCCCCTGTAATAGGGTTAGAGGCAGAGAATCCCAGTGGAAAGAGGGGAACTGGCCAGGCAGAGACAGCAAGGGCGTTTCGTTGCTCCAGAGCCTTTCTGTTCACCTTCCCACTCCTGGGCCAGACTACACTCAATCATATGACCCACTGAAGAGATGAGTCTTCAGTAAAGACTTAAAGGTTGAGACCGAGTTTGCGTCTCTCACATGGGTAGGCAGACCGTTCCATAAAAATGGAGCTCTATAGGAGAAAGCCCTGCCTCCAGCTGTTTGCTTAGAAATTCTAGGGACAATTAGGAGGCCTGCGTCTTGTGACCGTAGCGTATGTGTAGGTATGTACGGCAGGACCAAATCAGAGAGATAGGTAGGAGCAAGCCCATGTAATGCTTTGTAGGTTAGCAGTAAAACCTTGAAATCAGCCCTTGCTTTGACAGGAAGCCAGTGTAGAGAGGCTAGCACTGGAGTAATATGATCAAATATTTTGGTTCTAGTCAGGATTCTAGCAGCCGTATTTAGCACCAACTGAAGTTTATTTAGTGCTATACCCGGGTAGCCGGAAAGTAGAGCATTGCAGTAGTCTAACCTAGAAGTGACAAAAGCATGGATTAATTTTTCTGCATCATTTTGGACATAGAGTTTCTGATTTTTGCAATGTTACGTAGATGGAAAAAAGCTGTCCTTGAAATGGTCTTGATATGTTCTTCAAAAGAGAGATCAGGGTCCAGATTAACGCCGAGGTCCTTCACAGTTTTATTTGAGACGACTGTACAACCATTAAGATTAATTGTCAGATTCAACAGAAGATCTCTTTGTTTCTTGGGACCTAGAACAAGCATCTCTGTTTTGTCCGAGTTTAAAAGTAGAAAGTTTGCAGCCATCCACTTCCTTATGTCTGAAACACATGCTTCTAGCAAGGGCAATTTTGGGGCTTCACCATGTTTCATTGAAATGTACAGCTGTGTGTCATCCGCATAGCAGTGAAAGTTAACATTATGTTTTCGAATAACATCCCCAAGAGGTAAAATATATAGTGAAAACAATAGTGGTCCCAAAACGGAACCTTGAGGAACACCGAAATTTACAGTTGATTTGTCAGAGGACAAACCATTCACAGAGACAAACTGATATCTTTCCGACAGATAAACCAGGCCAGAACTTGTCCGTGTAGACCAATTTGGGTTTCCAATCTCTCCAAAAGAATGTGGTGATCGATGGTATCAAAAGCAGCACTAAGGTCTAGGAGCACGAGGACAGATGCAGAGCCTCGGTCCGATGCCATTAAAATGTCATTTACCACCTTCACAAGTGCCGTCTCAGTGCTATGATGGGGTCTAAAACCAGACTGAAGCATTTCGTATACATTGTTTGTCTTCAGGAAGGCAGTAAGTTGCTGCGCAACAGCCTTTTCTAAAATCTTTGAGAGGAATGGAAGATTCGATATAGGCCGATTAGTTTTTTATATTTTCTGGGTCTAAGTTTGGCTTTTTCAAGAGAGGCTTTATTACTGCCACTTTTAGTGAGTTTGGTACACATCCGGTGGATAGAGAGCCGTTTATTATGTTCAACATAGGAGGGCCAAGCACAGGAAGCAGCTCTTTCAGTAGTTTAGTTGAAATAGGGTCCAGTATGCAGCTTGAAGGTTTAGAGGCCATGATTATTTTCATCATTGTGTCAAGAGATATAGTACTAAAACACTTGAGCGTCTCTCTTGATCCTAGGTCCTGGGAGAGTTGTGCAGACTCAGGACAACTGAGCTTTGAAGGAATACGCAGATTTAAAGAGGAGTCCGTAATTTGCTTTCTAATAATCATAATCTTTTCCTCAAAGAAGTTCATGAATTTATCACTGCTAAAGTGAAAGTCATCCTCTCTTGGGGAATGCTGCTTTTTAGTTAGCTTTGCGACAGTATCAAAAAGGAATTTCGGATTGTTCTTATTTTACTCAACTAAGTTAGAAAAATAGGATGATCGAGCAGCAGTAAGGGCTCTACGGTACTGCACGGTACTGTCTTTCCAAGCTAGTCGGAAGACTTCCAGTTTGGTGTGGCGCCATTTCCGTTCCAATTTTCTGGAAGCTTGCTTCAGAGCTCGGGTATTTTCTATATACCAGGGAGCTAGTTTCTTATGAGAAATGTTTTTAGTTTTTAGGGGTGCAACTGCATCTAGGGTATTGCGCAAGGTTAAATTGAGTTCCTCAGTTAGGTGGTTAACTGATTTTTGTCCTCTGGCGTCCTTGGGTAGACAGAGGGAATCTGGAAGGACATCAAGGAATCTTTGTGTTGTCTGAATTTATAGCACGACTTTTGATGTTCCTTGGTTGGGGTCTGAGCAGATTATTTGTTGCAATTGCAAACGTAATAAAAGTGGTCCGATAGTCCAGGATTATGAGGAAAAACATTAAGATCCACAACATTTATTCCATGGGACAAAACTAGGTCCAGTGTATGACTGTGACAGTGAGTGGGTCCAGAGACATGTTGGACAAAACCCACTGAGTCGATGATGGCTCCGAAAGCCTTTTGGAGTGGGTCTGTGGACTTTTCCATGTGAATATTAAAGTCACCAAAGATTAGAATATTATCTGCTATGACTACAAGGTCCGATAGGAATTCAGGGAACTCAGTGAGGAACGCTGTATATGGCCCAGGAGGCCTGTAAACAGTAGCTATAAAAAGTGATTGAGTAGGCTGCATAGATTTCATGACTAGAAGCTCAAAAGACGAAAACGTCTTTTTTTTTTTTTGTAAATTGAAATTTGCTATCGTAAATGTTAGCAACACCTCCGCCTTTGCGGGATGCACAGGGGATATGTTCACTAGTGTAGCCAGGAGGTGAGGCCTCATTTAACACAGTAAATTCATCAGGCTTAAGCCATGTTTCAGTCAGGCCAATCACATCAAGATTATGGTCAGTGATTAGTTCATTGACTATAATTGACTTTGAAGTAAGGGATCTAACATTAAGTAGCCCTATTTTGAGATGTGAGGTATCATGATCTCTTTCAATAATGACAGGAATTGCACCTGATAAGACTGCCCAAAAGTAGTGCACCATATACAGTTGCAGCCAAATATATTGACACCCTTGAGCTTTTCTTAAATAATTCCCTATTGCTGCTTACCAACTGCTGCTTTCAGCTCTCGCCATATATTTAGATGTGGACTCTTGGAGGGCCACTCTAGAACAGTCCAGCGTTTTCTTCTTGAACTATTCCTGGGTACTTTTTGATGTGTGTTTGGGGTTGTCTTGCTGGAAGACCAACAGCCTTCAATGGAGACCCATGTTTTTGGACACAGGGTTGAACATTGGACTCAACACCAGATATTCTGCTGGTTTCAAGATGCCTTTGCTCACGTTTTAAGGCCCCCAGTACCAGAGGCAGAAAATCAACCCCACAGTATTACCAAACCACCCCCATGTTTGATTGTGGGGAGGGTGTTATTTTCATTGAATGCATCATTTGGTCATTGTAAACACTGCTCTGATCTGTGTTGTCAAAGAACTCATTTTGTTTCATTGGCACAGAACATGTTCCACAGGCTTTAGATTTGTTTTGGAGGGATTTTGAGAAGATCAGCAGGAGGCGCTTCCTATGTCTACCAACGAACTAATTAAACATTCAAGAAAATAACACCCTCCCTACATTCAAACATAGGGAAGGTTTGATAATGTTGAGTTTCTTTGCTGTCTCTGGTACTGGGGGCCTTGAACATACGCAAGACATCATGAAAACCGCAGATTACCAAGGTGTTTTGGGGGTGAAATGTTCAACCCAGTGTCCAAAAACAGAGTCTCTGTTGAAGGATGGAGTGGCCAGCGAAGAGTCCAGATCTAAATCGCATCAATAAATCACATCCGTAAATCACATCTATGGCGAGAGCTGGAAAAAGCAGTTGGTGTTGGATACCCCGCAAACGTTCAAGAATTAGAGCAGTTTGCTGCTGAAGATTGCAAATTGCTTGTAAGAAGGTGCAGCAAATCATTTGCAGTTATTTTTGCCAAAAGCTGTGCAACCAAGTACTACAGTGGGGCAAAAAAGTATTTAGTCAGCCACCAATTGTGCAAGTTCTCCCACTTAAAAAGATGAGAGAGGCCTGTAATTTTCATCATAGGTACACTTCAACTATGACAGACAAAATGAGAAAAATCCAGAAAATCATATTGTAGGATTTTTAATGAATTTATTTGCAAATTATGGTGGAAAATAAGTATTTGGTCACCTTCAAACAAGCAAGATTTCTGGGTCTCACAGACCTGTAACTTCTTTAAGAGGCTCCTCTGTCCTCCACTCGTTACCTGTATTAATGGCACCTGTTTGAACTTGGTATCAGTATAAAAGACACCTGTCCACAACCTCAAACAGTCACACTCCAAACTCCACTAAGGCCAAGACCAAAGAGCTGTCAAAGGACACCAGAAACAAAATTGTAGACCTGCACCACGCTGGGAAGACTGAATCTGCAATAGGTAAGCAGCTTGGTTTGAAGAAATCAACTGTGGGAGCAATTATTAGGAAATGGAAGACATACAAGACCACTGATAATCTCCCTCGATCTGTGGCTCCACGCAAGATCTCACCCCGTGGGGTCAAAATGATCACAAGAACAGTGAGCAAAAATCCCAGAACCACACGGGGGGACTTAGTGAATGACCTGCAGAGAGCTGGGACCAAAGTAACAAAGCCTACCATCAGTAACACACTACGTCGCCAGGGACTCAAATCCTGCAGTGCCAGACATGTCCAGGCCCGTCTGAAGTTTGCTAGAGAGCATTTGGATGATCCAGAAGAAGATTGGGAGAATGCCATTTGGTCAGATGAAACCAAAATAGAACCTTTTGGTAAAAACTCAACTCGTCGTGTTTGGAGGACAAAGAATGCTGAGTTGCATCCAAAGAACACCATACCTACTGTGAAGCATATGGGTGGAAACATCATGCTTTGGGGCTGTTTTTCTGCAAAGGGGCCAGGACGACTGATCCGTGTAAAGGAAAGAATGAATGGGGCCGTGTATCGTGAGATTTTGAGTGAAAACCTCCTTCCATCAGCAAGGGCATTGAAGATGAAACGTGGCTCAGTCTTTCAGCATGACAATGATCCCAAACACACCGCCCGGGCAACAAAGGAGTGGCTTCGTAAGAAGCATTTCAAGGTTCTGGAGTGGCCTAGCCAGTCTCCAGATCTCAACCCCATAGAAAATCTTTGGAGGGAGTTGAAAGTCTGTGTAGCCCAGCAACAGCCCCAAAACATCACTGCTCTAGAGGAGATCTGCATGGAGGAATGGGCCAAAATACCAGCAACAGTGTGTGAAAACCTTGTGAAGACTTACAGAAAACGTTTGACCTCTGTCATTGCCAACAAAGGGTATATAACAAAGTATTGAGAAACTTTTGTTATTGACCAAATATTTTCCACCATAATTTGCAAATAAATTCATTAAAAATCCTACAATGTGATTTTCTGGATTTTTTTTTCTCATTTTGTCTGTCATAGTTGACGTTTACCTATGATGAAAATTACAGGCCTCTAACATCTTTTTAAGTGGGAGAACTTGCACAATTGGTGGCTGACTAAATACTTTTTTACCCCACTGTATGTGAATATAGATTTAGGGGTTACGTTATCTTTGTCATCTGCTGTATGTTACACACACATCTCCCTGTAGTCTCAGGTGTTCCTCCAGGGAGGCTACTCTACCTGACACGGGGACACTGACGAGTCCATCCAGCCTAGCCTAAACCCTCGATAGAATGGCTCCGTGGATGTGGAGTGGAACGTGTGCAGGTGGGTCAGTGTGTTAGAGGAGACACTGTAGAAGGACAGAGTGCCAGCCGGCCAGTCTAGATACACTCCTACTCTGTTAGAGAGAGAGGAGGTGGTTATGTCAGTGCTCTTGTCATTGTGCCATGTAGTGTAACTGTCATTAGAGCAGTTCAGACTCCAGGACACAGCGTTTCATCCGAAACCAGCAGTCATGTCCCCCTCTCCTCCTTCTGATCCCACTCCACTCTGTCTCCCAATAGCAGCGCCCAGTCAGACCCTCTACACAGCAGCTTCCTCCAGCAGTCAAATCTCTCTGGGTGATCAGGAAACGGCTGCTCTTTCCCTCGCATCACCTTCCTGTTCTCCGCAGACAGCGAGAGCTCTCTGTGTGCTGTGTTTGGGTCCAGTCTGAGGTCACAGGTATCTGGGAGGGGGAAAAAATTAAACTCATAGTAGAATATCACACCCATACTGTACATACATCTCTGTGGTCCTGGTCTGATCCTGAACTCAGCGCAGTACGCCACACTGTCGGAGAGAGAGGCAGTAAAACAGGGCTGGGATTCACACAGTCTCACTCAATCCCAAACCGAGTTAATGTCTTCTTTTTTTACACACATTCATTATTTCCTATGTTTCCTCAGTTTACAGTGTGGATCTTCCAGTACAGCAGAGGGAAGCTTCACTCCTGAGTCTCCTGGGTGATTGTAGCTCAGGTCCCGCTCTCTCAGGTGTGAGGGGTTGGAATTGAGAGGGGAGGCCATAAAACCACATCCTTCCACTGTGAAAGTACAAAGTGAAAACCTATAAACAAAAAGAGAAAAACGTTTAACATTTTAGCTGCCTCTAAAAGTGGTGATAAGCAAATTACATATAAATTACAATTATATATTACATGTATATACTTGTTTTCTACCAGTATAACCAGAGTGTTTATAAAACACTCACCTTACTATCACCAGTTTACTGTCTGGACTGCCCAGTGTTTACAGTTTACTGTCTGGACTGCACAGTGTTTACAGTGCCCAGTCTGGACTGCCCAGTGTTTACAGTGCCCAGTGTTTACAGTGTACAGTCTGGACTGCCCAGTGTTTACAGTTTACAGTGACCAGTGTTTACAGTTTACTGTCTGGACTGCCCAGTGTTTACAGTTTACAGTCTGGACTGCCCAGTGTTTACAGTTTACAGTGCCCAGTGTTTGCAGTTTACAGTCTGGACTGCCCAGTGTTTACAGTTTACAGTCTGGACTGCCCAGTGTTTACAGTTTACTGTCTGGACTGCCCAGTGTTTACAGTGCCCAGTGTTTACAGTGCCCAGTGTTTACAGTTTACAGTCCGGACTGCCCAGTGTTTACAGTTTACTGTCTGGACTGCACAGTGTTTACAGTTTACTGTCTGGACTGCCCAGTGTTTACAGTGCCCAGTGTTTACAGTTTACAGTCTGGACTGCCCAGTGTTTACAGTTTACAGTCTGGACTGCCCAGTGTTTACAGTTTACAGTCTGGACTACCCAGTGTTTACAGTTTACAGTGCCCAGTGTTTGCAGTTTACAGTCTGGACTGCACAGTGTTTACAGTTTACAGTCTGGACTGCCCAGTGTTTACAGTTTACAGTCTGGACTGCCCAGTGTTTACAGTGCCCAGTGTTTACAGTTTGCAGTGCCCAGTGTTTAAACTGTAAACACTGGGCAGTCCAGAGAGTAAACTGTACAGTCTGGACTGCCCAGTGTTTACAGTGCCCAGTGTTTACAGTGTACAGTCTGGACTTCCCAGTGTTTACAGTGTACAGTCTGGACTGCCCAGTGTTTACAGTTTACAGTGCCCAGTGTTTGCAGTTTACAAGTTGCAAGTTTACTGTCTGGACTGCCCAGTGTTTACAGTTTACTGTCTGGTCTGCCCAGTGTTTACAGTTTACTGTCTGGACTGCCCAGTGTTTACAGTTTACTGTCTGGACTGCCCAGTGTTTACAGTTTACAGTCTGGACTGCCCAGTGTTTACAGTTTACTGTCTGGACTGCCCAGTGTTTACAGTTTACAGTGCCCAGCGTTTGCAGTTTTCTGGACTGCCCAGTGTTTACAGTTTACAGTCTGGACTACCCAGTGTTTACAGTGCCCAGTGTTTGCAGTTTACAGTCTGGACTGCACAGTGTTTACAGTTTACAGTCTGGACTGCCCAGTGTTTACAGTGCCCGGTGTTTACAGTTTGCAGTGCCCAGTGTTTACAGTTTACTGTCTGGACTGCCCAGTGTTTACAGTTTACAGTCTGGACTACCCAGTGTTTACAGTTTACAGTCTGGACTGCCCAGTGTTTACAGTTTACAGTCTGGACTGCCCAGTGTTTACAGTTTACTGTCTGGACTGCCCAGTGTTTATAGTTTACAGTTTGGACTGCCCAGTGTTTGCAGTTTACTGTCTGGACTGCCCAGTGTTTACAGTTTACAGTCTGGACTGCCCAGTGTTTACAGTTTACAGTCTGGACTGCCCAGTGTTTACAGTTTACAGTCTGGACTGCCCAGTGTTTACAGTTTACAGTGCCCAGTGTTTACAGTTTACTGTCTGGACTGCCCAGTGTTTACAGTTTACTGTCTGGACTGCCCAGTGTTTACAGTTTACTGTCTGGACTGCCCAGTGTTTACAGTTTACTGTCTGGACTGCCCAGTGTTTATAGTTTACAGTTTGGACTGCCCAGTGTTTGCAGTTTACTGTCTGGACTGCCCAGTGTTTACAGTTTACAGTCTGGACTGCCCAGTGTTTACAGTTTACAGTCTGGACTGCCCAGTGTTTACAGTTTACAGTGCCCAGTGTTTACAGTTTACTGTCTGGACTGCCCAGTGTTTACAGTTTACTGTCTGGACTGCCCAGTGTTTACAGTTTACTGTCTGGACTGCCCAGTGTTTACAGTTTACAGTGTGGACTTGCCAGTCCAGAAGAGAGCAGCTTCACCCCTGAATCCTACAGGTCATTGTCACTCATGTCCATCTCTCTCTGGTGTGAGTACTAAGAGCTGAGGCCAATGCTTCACAGCATCTCTCTGTGAGTTTGCGTCAATTCAGCCTAAGAAATATAATGGATAAACTCAACTCTTAACCTGACTAAACTGAAAGAGTGAGAAGAGTGTGTGCAGTGTCTGTTGATGTGCTGACCACTGTGCAGGTGACAGTTTGGCTCTAGATAGACTTCCTGAGCTCAGGTGGCTTTGGATCTCCTCATGGTCATGTAGTTAATTCAGACAGTGGAATAGATTTATGCATCTTTCTGGAGAGGGATTCTCATTTGAAATGATCTTTGATGGGCTTGACTGTTTCCTTGTTGGTCTGCTTATCCTCTGAGTTAGCAAGTATCGTAGGAGAATCTGATTGGACTCCAGTGAGAGAGGCCCAGAAGGAAGCGGAGGAAAGGGTCCAGGTGTCCACTCACTCTGTATGGCCTTTTCCACTGCTGCTTTGTAAAAGCTGGTTGAAGATGAATCTCTGAATGGAAAATGTTTTTAAAAAAGGATTGCTGTTTGGCTAATAGATTCACATGATCACCGAAGAATGTGAGAAACACATACAGAGCATCCATAAACTCCTGAATACTGAGATGGACAAAGCAGAAAACCTTTCCCTGGCACAGGGTCGGTTCCTCACTGAAGATCTCAGTGCACACTCCTGAGTACGCAGACGCCTCCCTGACGTTTATGCCACACTCTTTCACGTCTTCCTCATAGAAGATCAGGTTGCCTTTCTCCAGCTGTTGGAAAGCTGGAGTTTTTCCCAGGGACTTGATGCTTTTTCTCATTGAGTCAGGGCAAAGGTTTCCTCTTCTGTGAAGCATATGACTCATGTCTTTCTCTTGAAATACCAGGAAATGTGAGTACATCTGTGTCAGGGTCTTGGGCGTCTCTCCACTCTCTGCTTTTACCAGCTTGTTCTCCAGAACGGTGGCTGCGATCCAACAGAGTACAGGTATGTGGCACATGATGTAGAGGCTTCTTGATGTCTTTATGTGTGTGATAATTCTGCTGACCAGGTTCTCATCACTGATTCTCTTCCTGAAGTACTCCCCCTTTTGTGGGTCATTGAACCCTCTTACCTCTGTCATCTGGTCAACACACTCAGGAAGGAATCTGATTGTCTGCTGCAAGTCGGGAGGTTATCCAAAGTTGAGCAGAGGGAAGCAGAGGTTTGTTAGCAGTACGTCCACTGAGGTTGACTCGGTTCTATCAAACAATACGTCATTGTTGTGGAAGTCGACACTCATCCAGACCACCGAACACAAATAAAACCTGATACTTCTTGTAGTTTGATATATCTGATTCTTTTGTTTCCTTAAAAATCAGTAGAGAAGCTCATCAAATTCAGCTGTCGAAAAGAAAGAGGAAATATCAACTGTAGATCTTGATTGGCTTTTCCTTCAGCTCAGTCCAGAATGAACTTCTGCACTGAGACGTTGTTCCCGATGCCAGCAACTCCCTTTTGTCAGAACAGTTCTGATAGGTTGATCTTGTCCAGGTGAATGGTTGAAAGATGTCATTGCATTGGATTGGTGTTTCTTGTGTTGCTGGTCTCCTGGATGCTGTCTCAATCTGTCTCACCTCATGTTCATTATTGAGCTTTGTACGTCTGTGTAGACCATGTCGTGGCAGAATTAGTTAGGTAACATTGATAAATAAGATGTTTTATTGACATAATAATGCTTATGTGAGATATTTGTCATTAGAATGTCTTCTTTTGGATAATACTGTTGGCAGTTGCATTTTCCTCTTTCTTCTCCAGGGAAAAGTCACTTGAGGCCCAGAGAGGGGAGAGGTCAGGCTTGTCTTTTATCTGTCTCGTAATAGGCAGAATATCAGAAAGGGAGAAGTCAGAATTGAACAGTGTCTTCCAATGTATCAGTTAAACCATGTGAAGGGCTCCACAATGTCTGTGTGCCAGTCACTCCCCTCTGTGAGTTTATCCAGGAGGGGGTGTATTTGAGATGGGAGTATCTAGAATTGACAATTGATATATGCCATTGGATGAGGTAATGTTTTGGTACTAAGAAGTACCAGGAACGAGATTACAATCTCGGTTTAGGAGACCAAACTGAACAATAATTTATAGCTAATGCTATCTGGCTATGGGATACTCCTCTTTCAAGTAAAAGGCACTTTGTGAAGTTCCTAAGATCTGTGGGGGGTGGATCTTTGCTATAAAAGATCTCAGTTGCCATTTTGTAAGCACTCTCAGAGAATTAATTTATAGACACTGAATTGATCTGAGAGTCACAGGGCTATGGTGAAGCTCATTTAATTAAAATATGAAGTTTATGTCTAACTCTGACTGGTGTGTGGTTTGTAACTCTCCTTATTTAGTAATACAGGAAATTTCCACGACAACCAGTGGCGATTTGTTGGGGGAGCCTTGTCTGGCAGCGAAATAGTTAATTTAGCCTTATTTACTGCCTTTTTTTAAAAACATAGCTGGTATGGCTGACTTGCTTAAACAAATGTGGCTTCTACTGACAATTGACATGAGCAAACTATGGCATAAGGGAACGATGAGCGGATAAGAGGCAATCCGTCATTTTGATTAAGACATTAATGAGCGAGCTAAGATGGACGTAGTCAATACAACTATTTGTTCAGCACTTTTCAAATGTACAGCGACATAATTCAGAACATGGGACATTCTTACAATATTCTCTCTGTATACCAAGTAGGATAAATAAAGTGGGCATATGAGCAGACAGTGAAAGCTCTTACAATATTAAATGATGTCATTTCTATAAAACAGGCTATAGGCTACATGTGCACCACCAAGTCAGAACAGTAGGCTAAGTTATGAGGGGCTTTCTAACTAAGATTTTAAAAGTAAGATTTTGACATGATCAGTCCAATCAAAGCTACGGTAGATATAATGTGATTTGACGTAATTTTATTTGTAGCCAATGACCTTGAGCCTTCTTGGATGGACACTTCTAATGTAAATTTAAGGCAGCCCCCAAGGGGCTTGAATTTTCGAGCTCTCCCCATAGATTTTGCGGTGACGTAGTCTCCCCATGAGTGATAGAACACTGAGCCAATCACAGCGCAACTAGAGAACATTACCAACCCCTACACTCCGTATTTCCCTTTGGGTGCCCCACCACAACAGAAAACACTGAGCTAGGCTGAAACACCTGCATTTTGGAGCTGCCTTACTCAAAAAAACAAAAAAAGAGACCATGTTAGTATGCAGCTTTATTAACTCAATGATTTTTTTCAGACATTGTTTGCAAACTGATATGTGACAGGTATGTGACATGCAAAACAGGCTTCAAACACACAGTAGAACCTCCTTTTCAGATTGAGTTTGAGTAGTTGGCACCTCTCCAAGTATGTAAAATGTGTATGTAAAATGTATATGTAAAATGTATGTACATGTAGCAGAAAAGCTGTAAATAAATAAAAAATGTTAAAACGTGTGTCATCCCTGATGGGTTAAAATCTATATTTTTAAATAATAATAATACAAAAGTTGGCACCTCTAGATTCGCTCATCTGGTAAAATAAACAAGTGACAAACACAGTATAAAAAGGTTCCTGTGTATGTAAAATAGATGGTTCTGTGGATTATCCTGTAAATATCCCACTCAAACTGAAACTGTTTCGAGACTGCAGTATAATAATGCAGGTTTAGGGTGTGGCGGATGAATCAGAATTAGTTGGGTAACATAGATAAATAAGATGTTTTATTTACATAATATGCTTATGTGAGATACTTGTCATTAGAATGTATCCTTTTGGACTATAGTGTTGGCAGTTGCACTTTTTTCTCAGCTGGGGCTCAGTCACTTGGGGCTCAGTCACTTGGGGCTCAGTCATTTGGGGCCCAGAGAGGGGAGAGGTCAGGCTTGTCTTTAGTATGTCACTCGTGCTATGCAGAATATCAGAAAGGGAAGAGGACAGAATGGAACATTGTCTTCATATGTGAATGTATCTGTTAAACCATGTGAAGGGATGGCGTGATTAAGGGGGAACCAATTACTTGTCTCCACAATGTCTGTGCGCAAGTCACTCCCCTCAGTGAGCTTGTCCAGGAGTGGGGTCAAGAGGGGATTTACTTGAGATGGGAGTATCTAGAATTGACAATTGAGTTATGCCTTGGATGAGGTAATGTTTTTGTACTATGAAGTACCAGGAACGAGATTTGAACCTCTTCTTAGAGACCAAACTGAACGATAATTTATAGCGAATGCTATCTGGCTATGGGATACTCCTCTCTCAAGTAAAAGTCTTTCTTTGTGAACTGTTCCTAAGATCTGTGGTTCGTCATGTAAGTTGAGAGAGGTGTATCTTGGCTATAGAAGATCTTTGTATTCTTCTGTAGGCACTCTCAGAATTCATTATTGACACAGAATTGATCTGAGAATCAAAAGGGCTATGGTAAAGCTCATATTATTAAAGATGAAGTTTAAGTATAACTCTGACTGGTGTGTGGTTTGTAACTCTCCTCATTTGGTAATACAGGAAATTGCCACGACAAGGGCTGCTTGATCGTGCGCTCTCTAAATACAGGTTACTGGACAACGTTGCAATCTTGTGGTTCCTCATACCAAAATCAACTTCAGTTCCAAAGCGTTTCCCTGTTCTTACCACTGCCCGAACAACCTTCTCCATACAGATCTACAGTAAGACTGCCAAACACCCCATTCTATCTGTCTTACCGTTGTCCTCAGTCTTTACAGGAACAGATTGAAACATGGTGAGACAGGCAGGTGATGCTTTAGATTAAACGACAGGCTCTGAGAAGAGAGAAAGAGAGGTGGAGAGAGGAAAGGACAAGATAAATGACTTTAAATAACGCAAGGGGATTTACATTTTTAGAACTCATCAATACTTTAGAAGTATGTAGGCTGCTTACCATCTATGGAGTTGACTCTGATGTTGAAGTGAATTGGACCATCAATATAGCAGCCGGGGTGTGAAGGGGCCACAACATGGCCGCCAGTCTGAGATGTACAGGTGAGGTAGACAGGAGAGGCAGGAACCGGAATTGAGGCAGCTGCTCCATCAATCTCAGCCTTTACAGAGAGAGCGAAAGAGAATAGTTTTTTTCTCAACTCCTACACAGATTTTTCCAGCATATTTCTTTTCTCAAGCAATACTAAGCAGTACAGGAGTGAAAGAATATGGTATACCCACCTTTGTGATCTGCCATTCACTTCTGATTCATCTTCATGATTTCCAGGGAGATCGTCATAGCTCCATCGTGGCCGTGGGAGTTCACCATGGTATCCGCGCGGTGTCTTGCCTGTCGGCGTTCTCCAGATGGCCCTTGGGGATGAGATGAAAGCCATCTGGTACGTTCTGAGTCAGGTACCAGTGAAATGTCCAACCATGTGTGTGAAGTGCTCCTTCAGAGTAGCCCGTGGCAGCTCGGGGACAGGAGCAGGTGTCGCCATCGTAGAGCACAGAACACTTCAGGGACGGACATGTTCAAAACGTGTTGAACTGAACGTTGTGCATCTATTCAGGCGGGTTCTCTGCAGAAATGGATCAACGATTTCTCGGTCTAGCTTCTGAAATGTCCATCACTCCTTTACTTTGCATCACTACATCTCCCTCTCTCTCTTTATTAGTCATCTCTTTGTTTTCTGTCTCATGCAAATGTCCTTTCGTGCCAGTGTACCAGTCAGGGAAACAGTTTCCTGTATGATGGGCTTGGTGGCGTGCTGCAGATGAAAACAGGGAGCTGTCCGTCTGTGGTTTGATGTTCATTGCTAAAAACGGTCATTTCCCCAGACTCTACCATGTTTTGTTGAATCATGGGTGCCTTTTTCATGTCCTCACATGCCCCGCAGAGCCCAACAGCTCTACCTTCTGCCATATTAGTTAAGCTAGTATCCCTCTGATAACTTCCCCACTGGGCAATTCAACGTCTATTCCACGTTGGTTCAGTGTAATTTCATTGAAATGACGTGGAAACAACGTTGATTCAACCAGTGTGTGCCCATTGGGTCCTTTGGGCTGTGGTGGCAGAATATGACACAACCTGTGTCATATTGTACTAGAGATTAGTAGAACTGTCTAACATCATCATAACCACAAATGTAATTCCTTGTACAAAACAATTCAAATGCTACTTACACAAGAAAATGGCAAAGGATTCATTTGCTCCATATTGTGGTTTGCACAAACACTGATTTTGTTTCTTTTTGGCTCATTGAATTGAAATCAATTATAGTCAAACAATTATACACCGTGTGCAAAACATTAAGAACACCTTCCTAATATTGAGTTGTACCCCGCCCTGTTGCCCTCAAAACAGCTTCAATTCGTCGGGGCATGGACTCTACAAGGTGTCTAATGCGTTCCAGAAGGATGCTGGCCCACGTTGACTCCAATGCTTCCCAGTCAAGTTGGCTGGATGTCCTTTGGGTGGTGGACCATTATTGATACACACGGGAAACTGTTGAGCATCAAAAACAGCAGTGTTGCAGTTCTTGACACAAACCAGTCCGCTTGGCACCTACCATACCCCCTTCAAAAGCAGTTAAATGTCTGTCATGCCCATTCCCCATCTGAATGGCACACAAACACAATCCATGTCTCAGTTATCTCAAGGCTGAAAAATCCTTCTTTAACCTGTCTCCTCCCCTTCATCAACACTGATTTGAAGTGGATTTAACAAGTGACATCATTAAGGGATCATAGCTTTCACCTGGTCAGTCTGTCATGGAAAGATCACGTGTTCCTAATGTTTTGTGCACTCGGTGTAAGGGACGTTATTGTTACTCAGAAATGATTTTATGTGGAATTTCTTACCACTGTGCAGCCCCTTTTAAACACACACACACACAGCTCAGTTAGAGAGAGCGGGAGAGAGGTAGTTTCATGTTGACAGTTGAGTATTTATTATAAGCAGACAGACAAACCGACACCCCTCCTGCTGTTACACTACATTTGGCACAGTGAAATAGTGTGACCAGGAACAATTTTACCCCGGGGTGCACATAGCATCACTACATCGCCTCTAACAGGCCTGCTATATGAACCACCTCTGTATTTAAGACTGTACACTATACACAATTATTCTTAGAGAGTGTGTGGATGTGTGTGTGTGTACACTATATAGGGAAGGGTGCGATTCCCTCCACTAGCTACTGTTGACAATTTACAAAACAGAACATTAAAAGGAAATATCAGTAGAAAAGCAGCAGGAACTAAAAGTCGTTTTGGCTGAGAGAAATGGCTTCTGGGAGTAGGGGGGTGTACTATGGGAACGAAAGTCACAAACGCACACACGCACACGCACGCACACACACACACACGGAGTGTGAGAGTGAGGTAGTCTGTACTACATTGAGGACTACTCATCTCTGATTGGGTGAAAGTAGTTGAAATGAACCAGTGGAACGTTGACGCATAAGCAAATGAAACAAACTGTACAAACAAAACAATATTAACCAATCAAATACATCGCCAGTCAAGAAAAGAAACAATACAATACATATCCAGCCAAGAAATAAACACACCGATAAAATATATATATAATCAGGGTCAGGCGGTGCGTTTCTTTCACATTGGAGTTTGCAATTTTGGGACTATTCTATTGGTTCCTTTGTACCAGACAAACCAAATAAAGCACAACACAGGTATTTTACGAATGTATTTGACAGATGTACTTGACCCAAGGTATAGTTTTTCTCACTACAGTGGACAGTAATAATAATAGTAACCAGTAGCACTGGTCCATGCTTCAGACTTCTCTACAGACACAACACTTTGTAACCAATCAACACAGGCTTTATACAACACACCTAAACCGTAGAGTTCTCAAGTCTGTATCTCTGCACAGAAAGAGAAGCCTTTAAAGTCCTCCTGGTTGATCTGCCTGATAACAGCCTCGTCTGTGGGAGTTAACACTGGGTCTTCTCTGGTGAAGTCCTGGTCAAAGTTATTCACGTCACGCCTCGTCTTCTACAGAGAGAAGAGAGAGAGAAGAGAGAGAGAGAGAGCAGGAGAGAGAGAGAGAGCAGGAGAGAGAGAGAGAGCAGGAGAGAGAGAGAGCAGGAGAGAGAAGAGAGAAGAGAGAGAGCAGGAGAGAGAGAGAGCAGGAGAGAGAAGAGAGAAGAGAGAGAGCAGGAGAGAGAGAGAGAGCAGGAGAGAGAGAGAGAAGAGAGAGAGAAAGAGAAGGCGGAGTCAACCAGGAGACACGTGTTTGTGTGTGTGCAAGTGCGTGTGCTTGTGACTTACAATGCGTGGTTTGAAGGGGGGTTTGAGTCGTCTCTGTTCCAGCAGGGTCCAATCGATGTCTTTGAAGAATGAGTGTTTCTTAATGGCCTCGTCACAGCCCTGAGACAACACACACCCTAACCTCTGGGCTGGAGCCTTTGTCATAAACTACACACACACACACACACACACACACACACACACACACACACACACACACACACACACACACACACACACACACACACACACACACACACACACACACACACACACACACACACACACACACACACACACACACACACACACACACACACACACACACACACACAGTAAGAGAGAGATCAGTACAGACACAAAGATATTAGAGAGACAGAAAGAGAGAGACAGAGAAATAGAGAAAAACAGAAAGGGAGATATCTGTTCACACAGATGTAAGAGGGATGGATGGAGGGATGAGATAGACAAAGGTGTATAATGATGGAGGGATGGTACGTACAGCTCTGAGGATGGATACAGCCTCCTTGCTGAGCCAGACAGGGTAGAGGACATCGTCATGGAGGATAGACTCAAACAGATCGTCTTCGTTGTCTGCTTCAAACGGAGGCTGGCCAGCCAACATCTCATACATTAACACTCCCAGAGCCCACCAGTCCACTGATGGACCGTACTCCAACTCCTGCAGGATCTACACACACACACACACACACCATCATCGTTATCTTTAACATCTGAGGCTCTAAAAACACCGTAGGGGGCAGAAATGTGTGTAACACTGGCTCAGCTCACCTCAGGGGCTATGTAGTCAGGCGTGCCACAGAATGTGGTGGTGGTGACTCCATTGATGATGCCCTCCTTACACATGCCAAAGTCTGCCAGCTTACAGTGTCCCTCTGCATCCAACAATATGTTATCTAACTTCAGATCCCTGAGAGAGGGAGAGAGAGAGGACATGGTTGCCACCAACAACCAAAAAACATAACACTGGTACAACAACAGCAGTTGCCACGATATAATTCTCATGTTGTGCCGGCACGTGTGGGCTGTGGTTCAAGGTCAGGGGTTAAAGGTCGGACGTTACCTGTAAATGACCCCGTTGCGGTGCAGGAACATGAGTGCAGAGGTAACTTCAGCGGCGTAGAAGCGCGAGCGAGCCTCGTCAAACTTCCTGGAGCGTTGGATCTGAAACATCAGGTCACCTCCATTCACGTACTCCATCACGAAGAACAGACGGTCCTGGAGAAGCAGGGAGAGGGTTGGGGTGTGAGTGTATATATGTGTGTGTAGTGTGTACCCGGGTCTGGAAGCAGCAGTAGAGCTGGCAGAGGTAGGGGTTGTGTGCGTGTGTAGTGTGTAGTGTGTACCCATGTCTGGAAGCAGCAGTAGAGCTGGCAGTGGTAGGGGGGTGTGTAGTGTGTAGTGTGTACCCGGGTCTGGAAGCAGCAGTAGAGCTGGCAGAGGTAGGGGTGTGTGTGTAGTGTGTACCCGGGTCTGGAAGCAGCAGTAGAGCTGGCAGAGATAGTGGTGTGTGCGTGGTAGGGGTAGAGCTGGCAGAGGTGGGTGTGTAGTGTGTAGTGTGTACCCGGGTCTGGAAGCCGCAGTAGAGCTGGCAGAGGTAGGGGTGTGTGTGTAGTGTGTACCCGGGTCTGGAAGCAGCAGTAGAGCTGGCAGAGATAGTGGTGTGTGCGTGTGTAGTGTGTACCCGGGTCTGGAAGCAGCAGTAGAGCTGGCAGTGGTAGGGGTGTGTGTAGTGTGTGCCCGGGTCTGGAAGCAGCAGTAGAGCTGGCAGAGGTAGGGGTGTGTGCGTGTGTAGTGTGTAGTGTGTACCCGGGTCTGGAAGCAGCAGTAGAGCTGGCAGAGGTAGGGGTGTGTGCGTGTGTATTGTGTAGTGTGTACCCGGGTCTGGAAGCAGCAGTAGAGCTGGCAGTGGTAGGGGTGTGTGTGTGTAGTGTGTACCCGGGTCTGGAAGCAGCAGTAGAGCTGACAGAGGTAGGGGTGTGTGTGTGTAGTGTGTACCCGGGTCTGGAAGCAGCAGTAGACCTGGCAGAGGTAGGGGTGTGTGCGTGTGTAGTGTGTAGTGTGTACCCGGGTCTGGAAGCAGCAGTAGAGCTGGCAGTGGTAGGGCTGTGTGTGTGTGTAGTTTGTACCCGGGTCTGGAATCAGCAGTAGAGCTGGCAGAGGTAGGGGTGTGTGTGTGTAGTGTGTACCCGGGTCTGGAAGCAACAGTAGAGCTGGCAGAGGTAGGGCTGTGTGTGTGTGTAGTTTGTACCCGGGTCTGGAATCAGCAGTAGAGCTGGCAGAGGTAGGGGTGTGTGTAGTGTGTACCCAGGTCTGGAAGCAGCAGTAGAGCTGACAGAGGTAGGGGTGTGTGTGTGTAGTGTGTACCCAGGTCTGGAAGCAGCAGTAGAGCTGACAGAGGTAGGGGTGTGTGTGTGTAGTGTGTACCCGGGTCTGGAAGCAGCAGTAGAGCTGGCAGAGGTAGGGGTGTGTGCGTGTGTAGTGTGTAGTGTGTAGCCGGGTCTGGAAGCAGCAGTAGAGCTGGCAGAGGTAGGGGTGTGTGCGTGTGTAGTGTGTAGTGTGTACCCGGGTCTGGAAGCAGCAGTAGAGCTGGCAGTGGTAGGGGTGTGTGTGTGTAGTGTGTACCCGGGTCTGGAAGCAGCAGTAGAGCTGACAGAGGTAGGGGTGTGTGTGTGTAGTGTGTACCCGGGTCTGGAAGCAGCAGTAGACCTGGCAGAGGTAGGGGTGTGTGCGTGTGTAGTATGTAGTGTGTACCCGGGTCTGGAAGCAGCAGTAGAGCTGGCAGTGGTAGGGCTGTGTGTGTGTGTAGTTTGTACCCGGGTCTGGAATCAGCAGTAGAGCTGGCAGAGGTAGGGGTGTGTGTGTGTAGTGTGTACCTGGGTCTGGAAGCAACAGTAGAGCTGGCAGAGGTAGGGCTGTGTGTGTGTGTAGTTTGTACCCGGGTCTGGAATCAGCAGTAGAGCTGGCAGAGGTAGGGGTGTGTGTAGTGTGTACCCAGGTCTGGAAGCAGCAGTAGAGCTGACAGAGGTAGGGGTGTGTGTAGTGTGTACCCGGGTCTGGAAGCAGCAGTAGAGCTGACAGAGGTAGGGTGTGTGTAGTGTGTACCCGGGTCTGGAAGCAGCAGTAGAGCTGGCAGAGGTAGGGGTGTGTGTAGTGTGTACCCGGGTCTGGAAGCAGCAGTAGAGCTGGCACTGGTAGGGGTGTGTGTAGTGTGTACCCGGGTCTGGAAGCAGCAGTAGAGCTGGCAGAGGTAGGGGTGTGTGCGTGCCAGGGCCAGGATTCGCTTCTCTGTCAGGGTGCAGTCCACATCGTCATCCTGCTGGATCACATCCTTCTTCAACACCTTTACTGCAAACACCTCCTCACTGCCTTTCAGCTCTGCTAACATCACCTGCAGAGGGAGTGGGGGGGGGAGAGGGGAGGGGCGAGAGAGAAAAAGAGAGACTTTACACCTCCTCACAGCCCTTAAACACCAGCTCCATCCCCATGTCCATTCTCCGTCCCGTCCTCCTCTTTCCCTCCTCCTAGGGCTGTTACGGTGGCCAGTTGAGTCACGGGAACTAGGGTTCTCCAAAACTGCACTCTGATGCCGCTGATGGTCATTAGTAGCCTACCTGACCTCGCTAACGGCCAGACGCTAATGGCCTGGTACTCAGCGCTCTATTGTCCCTCTAATCACACTGACATCAATGCAAATGCAATCAAAAATCACTTCAAACACTTCATCAGAGTTTGAGTAAAATCGGATCACCTGTTGAGCAGCGAGAGCCAGCTCCTCATAGCTGGTTGACGGAATTCAGTTATCATTCCTATAAGCACATGTTGTGCAATATTTCTATAGGTTATGCTATCTAATTGTGTGACAAAACAGAGTTTTGATGGCCTCCACTAAAAAGAGGAGGATCCCATCAGCTTTCTATAAGCTAGGCCTACTATATTCATTTCTCAACTGTCCTACACGTGGCTTTGCTTTACAACAGAGTAGCCTACCTTGATGGCATGAAAATGGGATGTGGGAAAAGCTATTCAAGTGCATTTTTATTTATAAAAAAAAAGAAAAAAGACCTTTATCTAACTAGGCAAGTCAGTTAAGAACAAATTCTTATTTTCAATGACGGCCTAGGAACAGTGTGTTAACTGCCTGTTCAGGGGCAGAACGACAGATTTGTACCCTGTCAGCTTGGGGATTTGAACTTGCAACCTTCCGGTTACTAGTCCAACGCTCTAACCACTAGGCTACCCTGCCCTGCATACGGATGACATGTATTTTTCTCCATCAGTAAATTGCCATTGTGTTGTGTGACAAAACTGCACATGTTAGACTGGCCTTTTATTGTCCCCAGCATGAGGTGCACATGTGTAATGATCCTGCTGTTTAATCAGCTTCTTGATATGCCACACATGTCAGATGGATGTATTATCTTGGCAAAGGAGAAATGCTCACTAACAGCAATGTAAACAAATTTGTGCACAAAATTTGAGAGAAATACACTTTTTGTGCATATGAAACACTTCTGGGATCTTTGAATTCAGCTCATGAAACATGGGACCGACACTTTACATGTTGCGTTTATATTTTTTGTTCAGTATAATTTCACACATGTATTATTTAGTATATGTAAAGACAAGATTGAATTGAGAATAGTGGGTGAGAATATTTTCACATGGGAATGACGCCCAGCGTGTGCAGCCTTAAGGCCAGAAACAGCACGACCCATAGGCCTATATGTTTTGATAAGGTTTGTATCACAACTCAAGTGGCCAAATAACTCCCAAGTGTAACCTAAAGGCCTAGGAACAGGGTTGGAGGGCCCACGCATAATAGAGAGACAGGTGATTGTATACAAATGTAAGAAAGGTTTCAAATTATTATGTTTCAGTCAAACATTATATCTGTTTGGACTTCTTGCGGTCAATTTGCAGTCTACAAATGATTTGTAATTACAGTAGCAGTCAAAGGTTTGGACACACCTACTCATTCAAGTGTTTTTCTTAATTTTGACTATTTTCTACATTGTAGAATAATAGTGAAGACATCAAAACTATGAAATAACACACATGGAATCATGTAGCAACCAAAAAAGCATTGGGGCAACCTTTCATGTGACTTTTTTCAAATCATCATTAGAGCAGCATCATGCAGCCTTAGAATGTGTTAGAAATCAAAACATATAGCCCAACGTTTGTATCACAAGTAAAGTTGCAGAAATAACTCTAAATGAAGCATATAGGAGGACCGGTGTCTTTGTTAACCGCTCAACACAGAATAGCTGCATGTGTGCACTACCTGAGAAAAATATCCTTTTTATTTTATTCAGCTATGTTCAATAGTACTGTTCTTACTATAAAATCATATAAACTAATGCCACGGGAATTATAAGCTAATATTGTCTGCTAAATCAACTAGTGGAGCCCGTAGCCATATGGCATAGCCAGATCAGGGCCAAACATAAGAACGACTCAGAATACGCTATTTTGTTCATCTGAAATAGGCTACATTTCCTTCACATCATGTTTTCTTTAGACCTGCCTTTAGACCTAGGATCGGGATGGGCAACTCCAGTCCTCGGAGGCCTGATTTGGTGTCACACCTTCTGCTCCGGCCCCAGCTAACACACCTGACTCCAATAATCGCCTAATTATGATCTTCAGATTAGAACGCAATTAGTTTAACCGGCGGTGAAAAGTGGAGCTGTCCATCTCTGGTGTAGGCTGTATTATGGATTTATTTATTATATTTATTACGTTGTTTTATTTAAATGTAGATGTTCAAAAGGTCTGCATCAGTGGCTCGTAGGCTGTGCCCGCAGATGCTAAATGTGTTTATGTTCATTTAACGGTCAATTAAACTGTGAGACAGGCAGTTATTTGCATGACAGTTACCGGCTGACAAAATGTCACGACCGCCACAGACCTACGCTCCTCCCTCGCCCTCCTCCTCCTCACCTTCCCGAAGCTGCCTTTCCCCAGGACCTTAATGAAACTGAAGTCTTTCAGCGTCCTCTTCACTGCTCCGTTCTCCCGCGAGGTAGAGGAGGCATAGGAGGAGGTGGAGGAGGATGGAGAGCTTTGCATCTCTAGCGACGTCCCCTGTTGTAGCCGCTCCAACTCGGACAGCTCTGCACACGCACACACACACACACACACACACATACACACACACACACACACACAAAGTAAGTCAGACAACTCTGTGTCTTCGAGTATGTTTGTGACCATGTGTGTGTGTGTGTGAGCGTGTGTGTGTGTTTGTGTATTACCTTGCTGTGAGGGGGAGGTGAGGGGAAGCTCGTCTGAGAGTTCTGAAGGTGACTGGGAGTCCAGCCCTGGGGGTAACTAGAGAGAGAGAGGGGAAAGAGACGGTTATCGTCAACATTGTCATCGTTGCCATCGTCAGTGTGTGTGTATACCTTTTTCCTGCGCTGTGCGGTAGTGGAGATCTTGTCAGGGGTGACTCCCATTTCAGCCAGGACTTTGGCGATGCCTTTGGCATCCACCCCGCAGTTGGGAGCTACGTTGGCCTCACACCTCTTGTGGACATTCATCTTACACACTACACACATACACACACACACACCACACACACACACACGTCATAGTTAGGAGCTACATTATACTTACACCGTCTGTTGACAATGAACACCAACCTTGCATACTACCACACACACACACACACACACTCACACAGGTGCCATACCCTTGCATTGCAGACCCTGCCTCATTAGTCCCCATAGTAAAGATCCACAGTGGTCACAGAAGGTAGGGGCCTTGTAGTTGTGGTTGCTGAACTTATGAGGCATGTTGACACTAAACCTCTGGGCACCAACCTGGAGAGAGGGAGGGGTGAAGGAGGGAGAAAGGGAAGGAGGGTGGGAGAGTTAGGGAGAGTTTGGAGCTGTGATTGGAATCTACACCTAGTATATAGGAGCATCTCTCTGCAAACAGTTATGCCCAGCGCACAGAGGAATTTATTGACAGAAGTTTGTGTTTCCAAACCAAATTACATCATGGTGGCCATAACTCTATGGTGGCCATGTTGACCAATAACAGTCCACAATACCTCCTCCGGTGTATCCTCCTGCTTCTTCATCCCGGCACACTTGGTGATGATGTGCTCATGGCAGCGCTTGTGGACCACACACGTGCACACTGCAACAAACACACAATTACACACTTCCACAATTGCACACTTTTAAGTGGACACTGAACAACACACAATATGAATACAACAGAAAGACAACTCAATAATGTCTCGATTCATTCTAGAATGCTCAGGTATCACTAGAACCAGCATAATAATTCAAGAACCCACACAGAAAGACAGATGACTTGTACTCACCCTGGCATTGGTAACCCTGCTTTCCCAGTACTCCCCTATCAAATCAAAGAGAGAGGGTGAGAAAGAGAGAAAGTCAGCATTTTGTAGAGAAAACAGGGTTATTGGTGGCAGGTAGCCTAGCGGTTAAGAGCATTGGGCCAGAAACCGAAAGGCAGCTGGTTTGAATTCCTGAGCCAACTAAGTGAAAAATCTGCCGATGTGCCCTTTAGCAAGTCACTTAACCCTAATTGCTCCTGAAAGTAGCTCTGGATAAGAGTGTCTACTAAGTGACTAAAATATAAATACACTACATCCCCAAAAGTATATGGACACGCTTTCAAATTAGTGCTACAGCATGCAATGACATTCTAGACGATTCTGTGCTTCGAACTTTGTGGCAGTGGTTTAGGGAAGGCCCTTTCCTGTTTCAGCATGACAATGCCCCCGTGCACAAAGCGAGCTTCATACAGGAATGGTTTGTAGAGATCAGTGTGGAAGAACTTGACTGGCATGCACAGAGCCCTGACCTCAACCCCATCAAACTTCTTTGGGATGAATTGGAACGCCGACTGTGAGCCAGGCCTAATTGCCCAACCTCACTAATGCTCTTGTGGCTGAATGGAAGCAAGTCCCCGCAGCAATGTTCCAACATCTAGTGGAAAGCCTTCCTAGAAAAGTAGAGGCTGTTATAGCATGTCCCCATACTTATGGTCATGTAGTGTATTCTATGATAATTACTGGGGCTGATTTCTGAGCTGCTTAATCTGGGTCTCACCAGCAGAGGAAGCTCTAGGATGGAACAGAGGGCTGATGCTGGTGTGTGTGTATGTGTTTCTCACCAGATGAAGTCTCGGCAGTGTGAGCAGTAGGTCGGTTGCCGTAGATACGTAGCCATGAACTTGTGTCCGTTAACCTGGTGAACACGCCTCCGGACGGCCCCCTGCCGCCGCCGAGGACCAATCCGCTCTCGGAACACACGCTCCTCATTCTCATTGGCTGCTGAGGCTAACGAACAGACAGGCAGCATTAAAGAAGGGTCCAATTCACAAATCACTCCATGCACCATATTACTTATCCTGTAAGATCTCCACCAGTGCCTAAGGGAGGTCAGGGGTAGGGGTAGAGGCTCGTGTCCGATTGTGGATTGGGCACACGAGATCGTTCCTAAAAGTATAGTATCTTTCTCCCTCGCTTTCTCCATCCTCCTCTACCTCTCTTTATGTCTTTCTGTGTGGGCACTACAACAAAGGACAGAATATGAAGAAATGTACATTTTCTTCTCTTCCAGTCCCATCGTTTTACCTCCATCCATCTCTCCCTCTCTCTGTGTCCCTAGGACCGAATTAGCCTTATGAGACAAGAGAACCACCTCCACTCCTCCTACTCTCTCTGTCTGTCGCTCTCTTGCTCTCTCTAGGTTGTCTTGCAGAGGTGGTTACTGTGTGTCTGTACAGTATGTATGTGTTTGTGTGTGTGTATGTGTGTGTGTGTGTGTGCATACGTGCGTGCATTTGTGCGTGCATTGTTGCGTGTGTGTGTGCGTGTTTGAGAGAGAAAACAAGAAAGTGGAGCAGCTAAACAGGCCATTACTGAGATCAGTGTGTTTTACATAATACATCATCCATCTGTTCACACACACCACACAGAGGGGCGGGGTTAGGCAGGTGTGAGTGATTGCCGTGGAGACGGGTGTACTATGAACTCACAGAACACTTACTGACCAATCACAGCACACACACACAAGCACACGCAATCACAGAGGATCTCAAATAAGGAAAAGTGAGAGAGGAGTGATGGGGGGAAAAAATGTATAGAAGAGCTCAACAACCAGGGTAAAGGGAGCGAAGAGGAGCGGATGGTGAAGTAGAGGTAGAAGATTTATAGGAGGATACGCAGCAGAAGAAAGAGAGATGATGGAGGGAGGGGAAGGGAGGGGACGAGAGAAGGCCCCTGAGCAGCACAGAACAGATTGCAGAGAAAATAACTCCTAAAAATACCTCCTCTTTCTCTCCTCACTCACTCACCCTTCTCTCTCTCTCTCACCCTTTTCTCTCTCTCTCTCTCTCACCCTTTTCTCTCTCTCTCTCTCTCTCTCATTCTTTTTGACTCTCCAGTTCTTGCCCATCCTTATATACAAATATATTACAAATGAATAATACGCATATATTAGCATAAATTAGCTAGCTGAACTGGGAGGAAGTTCAGGTGTGAGGGGGCTTCAGGGAAGCAGCTGCACAAATTAACCAATGATTAAACGCCACAACATCTACATTGTCAGGCATCAGACTGCAATATCATATTGATCTAGTCACTGACATGTTGAGGGGGATCGAGAGAGAGAGCGAGAGAGAGAGAGAGAGACAGGGAGAGAGAGAGAGAGAGAGGGAGAGGGAGAGAGAGAGAGAGAGAGAGTCAGAGCTTGTGTGAGACGGGGTGTAGGACAAAGGGGTGAGAATCGATTGAGAGACACACATGCACACACAGAGCTCTGCTGACTGGCCTTCCAACAATAGCCCTAGGGCTGGTGTCTGACCTCGCTCTCTATGGGTAGAACAGTAGGTTGTGGGGGGAGCAGAGGATGGTGGGTAGAACAAGAGGCTGTGGGTGAAGCAGAGGGTTGTGGGTAGAGTAGTTTTACCTTCAGTAGAAGATCCTGACAGATCGATAATCACATAGACCTTCCCCTCTGGTTCTAAATCAACCTGGAGAGAGAAAGACAGTCTGTTTTGATGTACAACACACTGTATGCACCCCCCCCCCACACACACACACACACACATACCAATGACATCATGGAATAGTAGTATAGTCCAACCGTTATGACAGAAATGTATCTCCAACATCCAGACATTCAAACACATATTATTGAGAGGAGCACCTATAGCTCCTGGAGACAGGTAAGTGTTGTCAGTTAATTCTCACTGGTTTTATTACCCACACCAGGATTTGAACCTGCTTCTGTAACCTAGGCTACCTGCCACCCTTCATAGCGTCAATGGCAGCTGGCCTCACAAGTATTTTACATTTTCCAAGGGGGGAGCGAGTAGGAGAGAGAGTGAGAGAGAGAGTAGGAGAGAGAGAGTGATAGAGAGAGAGTAGGAGAGAGAGAGTGATAGAGAGAGAGTGATAGAGAGAGAGTAGGAGAGAGAGAGTGTGATATATAGAGAGAGAGAGAGAGAGTGTGATATAGAGAGAGAGAGAGAGAGTAGGAGAGAGAGAGTGATAGAGAGAGAGTGATAGAGAGAGAGTAGGAGAGAGAGAGTGTGATATATAGAGAGAGAGAGAGAGAGTAGGAGAGAGAGAGTGATAGAGAGTGATAGAGTGTGATAGTGATAGAGAGGGATGGAGTGATAGAGTGTGATAGTGATAGAGAGAGAGTGATAGAGAGGGATGGAGTGATAGAGTGTGATAAAGTGATAGTGATAGAGATTTAGAGAGGGATGGAGTGATAGAGTATGATAGAGTGATAGTGATAGAGAGTGATAGAGGGGGATGGAGTGATGATAGAGTGATAGTGATAGAGAGAGAGAGAGTGATAGAGAGTGATAGAGTGTGATAGTGATAGAGAGGGATGGAGTGATAGAGTGTGATAGAGTGATAGTGAGAGAGAGAGTGATATGGAGTGATAGAGTGTGATATAGTGATAGAGAGTGATCGAGAGAGAGAGAGAGTGATAGAGAGTGATAGAGAGGGATGGAGTGATAGTGATAGAGTGTGATAGAGTGATAGTGATAGAGAGAGAGTGAGAGTGATAGAGAGGGATGGAGTGATAGAGTGATAGTGATAGAGAGAGTGATAGAGAGTGATAGAGAGGGATGGAGTGATCGTGAGTGATAGAGAGGGATGGAGTGATGGAGTGATAGAGAGGGATGGAGTGTGATAGAGTGATAGTGATAGAGAGGGATGGAGTGATAGAGAGGGATGGAGTGATAGAGTGATAGTGATAGAGAGGGATAGAGATTTAGAGAGGGATGGAGTGATAGTGTGAGAGTGTGATAGAGTGATAGAGAGTGATAGAGAGGGATGGAGTGATAGTGTGATAGTGATATTGATAGAGAGTGATCGAGAGAGAGAGTGATAGAGAGGGATGGAGTGTTGGAGGAAATTATAGTTGAACTAACATGGAGTGATAGTGATAGAGAGGGATGGAGTGATAGAGTGTGATATAGTGATCGAGAGAGTGATAGAGAGGGATGGAGTGATAGTGATAGAGAGTGATAGAGTGTGAGAGTGATAGTGATAGAGAGGGATAGAGATTTAGAGAGGGATGGAGTGAGAGTGTGATAGTGATATTGATAGAGAGTGATCGAGACTGATAGAGAGGGATGGAGTGATAGAGTGTGATAGAGAGGGATGGAGTGATAGAGTGTGATATAGTGATAGAGAGTGATAGAGAGGGATGGAGTGATAGTGATAGAGTGTGATAGAGTGTGATAGTGATAGAGAGGGATGGAGTGATAGAGAGGGAGTGATAGAGAGTGATGGAGTGATAGAGAGTGATAGAGAGTGATAGAGAGGGATGGAGTGATAGAGTGATAGTGATAGGGAGAGAGTGAGAGTGATAGAGAGGGATGGAGTGATAGTGATAGAGAGTGATAGAGAGGGATGGAGTGATAGAGTGTGATAGAGTGATAGTGATAGAGAGGGATAGAGATTTAGAGAGGGATGGGGGTTAAATCCTTGGTTAAGCTCTGGACAGCCGTAGATCCTCTTACACAACGCTCTGCCTGTCATACAGCAGATCTGCCACCACACACAGACACACAGAACAATACATATGTAGACCTAATATAAACACACACACATACACACACACACATACAACAATATGGCTAAGTTAGAATCACACACTCAGAGACATTGCCTGGCTGAGACTTTAAGTACTTTACTGTCGCCATGTACATGGAAAAATTAGTTCACCTCATTAATCCGGTTAGCCAATTAGAATGCAGGGATACAGCCCTAGCCACACACACACACTGTATCATTGAGTGTGATCTGTAAGTGTCTGGTGTCTAGGGAACCTAAAGTAGGTTGGAGACTGAGGCCAGCATTAAATACACATCTGAGTTCTCACTACCTGACACACACACACACACACCTCACGTTACACTTCCACTGTGTCTGCACCCCTTCCTGTCATCATCTCTCTGTCCCTCTTCTTCTCCCTCCAGTTTCAAATGCTATTTATTAATTGTTACTGATGACTAGTACATCTCGAGATATAATAGGGAAATTCATTAGTGGGTACATTTGTAATAATGGCAACAGAAATGTTGATACATTGTTTAAATAGATCAATTAAAATGTCTGAATAAAAGATCCATCCTTTCCCTCTCTCTGGAGAGTTTGGGTTCGATGACAGCCTCCAACATCAAAGACAAATTCTCAGAATTGAGATTTCAGCATTTTCAGCAAACACACACACTTATATACGCACACGTCAACTCACACAGAAAGAGAGTTCTCTAATTTCACCCTATTGCTTCCCTTTCACTAAGGCCATATATGACACACACTAGATACACACACACACACACATTGTATTGTTGATCAGGTTTCCTTTCCCAGTGCCTTTGTGCTTGTGAATGCACTGGCCCATTTGTGTGTGTGTGTGTTTACAAGGGCATCTTAAGCCCAGTCTGCCCTACTTCTACAGAGGGTCACTGAGGGGCGTAGCCAGTGATGTCACTGCCCGGCAACCATCCAGTTATTACCCAGGAGGCCATAGTCAGTGATGTCACCACAGAGACAGGAGAGGAGGGGAGAGGGTAACTAGCTGTAGCAGTACAGAGAGAGAGAGTATTGACTTGGCTGGCTCTTCAATAAAAACTGATCGATCATCAGAGTGATCCATTGATCTGTACACTTTGATCTCATACCGGTTGACAGAGTAGGACAGGAAACCCTGGGGGGTGTGTGTGTGTGTGTGTGTGTGTGTGTGTGTGTGTGTTACAGTGCCTTCAGAAAGTATTCACACCCTGTTGTGTTACAGCCTGAATTTAACAATGATTACATTTGGATTTTGTGTCACTGGCCTACACACAATACCCCATAATGGAATTATGTTTTTAGAAATGTATTCAAAATGAAAAGCTGAAATGTCTTGCGTCAATGAGTATTCAACCCCTTTGTTATGGCAAGCCTAAATACGTTTTGGAGTAAAAATGTGCTTAACAAGTCACATAATAAGTTGCATGGACTAACTCTGTGTGCAATAATAGTGTTTAACATGATTTTTGAATGACTACCTCGTCTCTGTACCCCACGCATACAATTATCTGTAAGGTCCCTCAGTCGAGAAGTGAATTTCAAACAGAGATTCAACCACACAGACCAGGGAAGTTTTCCAATGAAGGGCATCTATTGCTAGATGGGTGAAATGTAAAAAAGCAAAAATGTAATATCCCTTGGTGAAGGTATTGATTACACCGTGCATGGTCACTACATGGATGATCACACCCAGTCACTACAAAGATACAGGTGCCCTTCCTCAGTTGCTGGAGAGGAAGGAAACCACTCAGGGATTTCACCATGAGGCCAATTGTGACTTTTACAGAGTTTAATGGCTTTGATAGGAAAGAACTGAGGATGGATCAACAACATTGTAGTTAATCCACAATACTAACCTAAATGACAAAGTGAAAAGAAGGAAGCCAGTACGGAATAAAAATGACAAAACATGCACTAAAGTAAAACTGCAAAAATGTCCTGAATACACATCACTGAGTACCACTCTATATATTTTCAAGCATGGTGGTGGCTGCATCATGTTATGGGTATGCTTGTCATCGGCAAGGACTCAGGAGTTTTGGGGGTTATAAAGAAACGGAATAAAGCTAAGCACTGGCAAAATCCTAGAGGAAAACCTGGTTCAGTCTGCTTTCCACCAGACACTGGAAGATAAATCCACCTTTCAGCAGGACAATAACCTAAAACACAAGGACAAATAGACACTGGAGTTCCTTACCAAGACGACATTGAATGTTCCTGAATGGCCTAGTTACAGTTTTGATTTGAATCAGCTTGAAAATCTATGGCAAGACTTGAAAATGGCTGTCTAGCAATGATCAACAACCAACTTGACAGAGCTTGAAGAATAAAAAATAAATTTAAAAAAGTGCAAATATTGTACAATCCAGGTGTGCAAAGCTCTTATAGAGACTTACCCAGAAAGACTCACAGCTGTAATCACAGCCAATGGTGATTCTAACAGGTATTGACTCTGGGGTGTGAATACCTATGTAATGAGATTATTATATTTGTGTATTTCATTTTCAATACATTTACAAACATTTCTAAAAAAAACTGGGATGGGATTTTGTGTGTAGACAATATCAATCCATGTTGAAATCAGGCTGTAACACATCAACATGAACACTTTCTGCAGGCACTGTACATACTCACCAGCCCAGCCCTCAGCAGGCCCCCTCAACCTCTACACGTCACACACAGGTACGGACAGACACAAATGTTACGAAATTAATTTAGCCTGTGTGCCACAAACTCTGTTAGCCTGCTGAGCTAAAGCCTATGCATTAGCTTGAGGAGCTAACGCATGTATTAATGTTTCAGGCAAGGATAGTCATGATTCTCACACACACACACACACACACACACACATGTGTCTTCCTACCCAGGCCTGGTAGTGCGTGCTGCCGTTCTGCAGAATGTCCTCCAGCTGTATGGTGCAGTTAGCCACAAAGTCATCATATCCAATTGGTGCATCATGGAACACTGACATCTCCAATTTCCGTCCGTCCGTCATCTGGGCTGTAAAGTCCTACAACAAAAAAAAATAGACTAGAATAATATATATTTTGTCCATTTATATCCAACTGGCCAGATTTACACCAGCCACCTTCTGCCCATTAGTCTGCCTCTGTAACCTTTAGCCCTAAACTGAAGCGCATGATGAGTTCAGGTGTTTGTGTTGGGCTGAACTCAGGTGTTTGTGTTGGGCTGAAGCAAAAGTGTCCCACCAATGCTGCCCTGCCCTGGAGAAGTGGATCTGGTACAGTACCTGGTTCCATGCAGGTGAGTTGCTTCTGTTCTTGGTGCAGGTCTGTCCCAGGTGGGTCTGGTCCAGGTTGAGGGTGAGGTAGGGGTCCAGGAGGAATGAGGATGAGTTCTTCCCCCCTGCATGGCGGAGTGCCCAGGGGGTGGGCTTCAAATCCACTGCCTCACACACACGCACCTTCAACACCCCACTGAACACTGGCATGGTGGCGTGTATGTGTGTGCAGATGGTCCGTCTGTCTGTAAGTCTGTTCTTTCTAACTAGTCACCATATTAGATAGGTAATCCTACATCCCAGAATCCATTCAAACAGTCAGACATTTACAACACACTGTCACAGATACACACACACATAGCCTACACACACTGCCTCACACACACGGCCATGTTAAAACGTAAACATGGGTAAAAACGCCCCTCTTCGCTCTTAATATAGTCTATAGAACACACCCCACAGTCAGGTACCGAGCCCGCTTGCGCCAAACCAGGTCGGGCCAGACGACAGACGGTGCCCTCTGTTTGTTTACAGTCCGTCCCGTGCAGATGGCAGAGATAGAGAGGGTTGTCGTTAGCAGAAATAACGAATAACGACGCTATAGAATAGGTCTCGGTGGTGGGAGGAAAGGAGAGAAGCCCGATGATGAATCACAGAGAACGGCTCCGGTCCTGATCATCTGATCAGAGACTGTACCCGGTAGAGCAGCTGCTGTCCCGGGCTCAGGGCGGGGGAGGAGACCTAGACATCCGCGATCCCTCCACCGTGTCTCGTGCCGGCTGTAAGCAGCTCGACTCAGTAAACAGCTCCGACAGAATATGTCTTGAACAGCACTGGTTCTTTTCTTTCCCGGGATGTCTGTCTGCTTATCCGGTGGGTCCCACGGTTTAAAGTGCTAACCAGTGACAGGCTATCAGTCGCCCTCAATCTGTCTGTCGTTTTCCTCTCTCTCTCTTTCTCTCCCTATATCTCTCCCTGTGCGCGTTCACCCGTTTCTCCAGCCAGCAGCGGTTTCCCAGTGTGAGCGCGAGCTTCAGGAAATGCGCAAAACGCGTCAGCCGCGCCGCTTGCCCTCTGCGCCGGATAAGGGATTGTGTGTGTGTGTTTGTGTGTGCAAGATACCACACCCAATATGGTCAATCAGACAGCCTTTCTGCCCAACGAAACGATACACACACACACACACAAACGCGTGTAGAAGAGATGGTTCGGTACACTGATGAATAGCCTAATGGTTTGGCTTTAGCTCAGCGGACTAACAGTCTTGTGGCGCACTGACTGCGCAGACAACCACGGTTCAAATCCAGTGGTTTACCTAAGGACACAAGAGTGTGTTGATGAAAGCTTGACTGTGTCCTTGCTATGATGTCATACATTATATCCATCTCCTTGTTGTCAGTGATGTCTACTGTCATGCGCGCGCACACATATGTATACACGTATATATACACACAAACACACACACACACAGGGAATCCGCAAAGGGCTTTTAGTTCATCCCATCGCTGTTGGATGAAAACCATGTTACTCAATTTTAGACTATTTTCCTTTTTTACACGCAGGGATAGGCTATTGAAAGCAGTTGGCTAACTCCGCTCAAATGTAGCTTCCTCTGAACATTTCATGACTCTGGGACCAAGCTATTTGAAATAGCTTCTGAAGTTTTATAATTGTATATTCGTTCATGGAAAAATATGGCAGTTTTTTTGATTTCCTGAAAATGTTCTGTTTTGGAGATTAGATTTTCATCTGCCAGCGATGTAAATGGCCAAGGACATTCTACTGGAGCCATGCACGTGTGCAGTTGCGAACCGTCATTAAGGGCAGATGGGTTTGAGCCCCACATTTTAAATTTTAAGCAACAAAAAAAAAAAGAAATACACTACCGGTCAAACGTTTTAGAACACCTACTCATTCAAGGGTTTTTCTTTATTTTTACTATTTTCTACATTGTAGAATAGTAGTGAAGACATCACAACTATGTAATAACACATATGGAATCATGTAGTAACCAAAAAAGTGTTAAACAAATCAAAATAGATTGTATATTTCAGATTCTTCAAATAGCCACCCTTTGTCTTGATGACAGCTTTGTACACTCATGGCATTCTCTCAACCAGTTTCATGAGGTAGTCACCTGGAATGCATTTCAATTAACCTCTCTGCGCACCGAACCAAACGGATTAAATTCGACAACATACGGTGATCGCTACATAAATAGTCATATTAAAAATTCAGGAAAATACAAGTGTCTCACATGTTTCGAAAGCCTAGAATCTTGCTAATCCAACTGCGTTGTCAGATTTAAAAAAGGATTTACTGCGAAAGAATAAGATGCGATTATCTGAGGACAGAGCCCCATTAAAAAAATAACTATTTCAACCAGCACAGGCGTAACAAAATCACAAATTGCAATAAAATAAATTGTTTACCTTTGACGATCTTCCTCTGTTTGCAATCCCAATGCTCATTGTTACACAATGAATGGTCTTTTGTTTGATAAAATCCATTTTTATAGCCTAACACAAAACATTTTGTGAACCGCTTGTGTCGTGAATTCCGTCTCATTAAATTTTCGACGACACATTCGATGTAAATACACACACTAAACGTGACTTTTCCAGTCATGTTTGGTTTCATTGCAATCAACTGGTTGTTGGTAACAAAACCAAACGTGATGGGTCATTTCGCAGGACATATTGACTGAAAGAAACCGATTTGAAGACAACAAGTAATGACATCATTGTGCACCAATGATATGACCGCTGTTTCATTGATTGACTGTATTTTAACCCAATTACCACTGATCGTCTTGAAATCTTACTGGGTAGATAGCTAATGAGCTGAGGTAAACGGCAATATGTAATGTTTATGTGTTGGAAGACCAACCCATGTAGTAAACTCCGGCGTAAAGAGGGTCATTCGCCATTGAAGATTCATACTGGAAGGAGCGCATGTTACGCACAGCACTATTTGGTAAAGCGCATCTTCAGCTGTTTATATATCAATCAGTATGGCGAGTAAGTCAGGGAAAGCTAAATCTAAGTCTAGATATATAGATGTACACACAATTTTAGAAAAAAATGATCGGGAAAGTGAGCCAGAGATTGTTGGAGGACGATTAATTTAGCTAGCATAACTTTGATTCCCAAATGGAGGAATATTTTTTGAACGGAGAGGACATAGTTTTGGACTGGTAAGTTCTTCTCATGCTAATGCCGTTGTTTGAAATTAATAATATAAAATATTATTTGTGATTTTTTTTAAATTTTAGTAGCAATATATAAAAATGTAATGAAATGTGTAAAGTACACGTTGGCTATACATTGTGGGTGGGGGTATATTTGTATGTATGTGTATGACCCATAGCCTATGTTTGTATGTATGTGTATGACCCATAGCCTATGTTTGTGTGTGTATATATACATATTGTGGATTAGAGGGAGCATGGCCGAGATGCGTGTGTCTGCCGCTCCACCCCACCCCACCCCCACATGAAATAGCCTATTTGAGGCTGTTGAGAGGAGGGCAGGCCCACAACAATGGCCAAAGTGAAATGGAGACAGTAGATCTAGCTGGTCTGTCATAATATAATAGAGACAGTAGATCTAGCTGAAATGTCATAATATAAAATAGACAGTAGATCTAGCTGGTCTGTCATAATATAAACGAGACAGTAGATCTAGCAGGTCTATAATAATATATTCAACCTTATGTTTCATGTACTCTATATATATCTGTTTATTATACCTGTTGATACAGAGCTCATATGTGAAACTATTCTAACTGAACATTTTCTTTCACAGTGACACTGACTCTGAATGGGAGCCCCCAGTGCCAAGGTGTCCATCCCCCACTGAAGCTGGTTCATCCAGCCGGACACCTGTTGCCTCAGCGCTACTGGGGCATGGACCGCAAAGAATGTCCCCATTCCAACTGCAATAAAGGACTACAACAAGAGCATGGGAGGTGTGGACCTGTCAGATGCGCTGATAGGCTATTACAATGTTCTCCATAAGATGATGAAATGGTACAAGACATTTTATCATTTCATCGACATTGCTGTGGTGAATGCATTCATCCTACACAAGGAAATGGCTAAGAGCTGTGGAAAGCCCCCCATCTCACAGCTAGCCTTCAGAGAGCTGCTCATCAAGGAGCTTGCTGGCTACAGCACCACTGCACCACGTTCTGGCCCCTCTACCTCTGTCCCTTCTGCTCCTGCCACAAGTGGTGTTCATCTGCCCAAATGTATTTCTGCAGGCATGGATGTGCCTTAGAGCCAAAAGGGCACAGCGTGGAGGCGTCGCTGTGTTCTTTGCAAAATTAAGTCCCCCATCATCTACACCACATGCTTGGTGACCCTCTGCTTTACAGCAGAAAGAGACTGCTATCGCACCTGGCATCAGCAGCACAATATTGTGTAGAGGACTGAGGGTCTTCCAAATATCGAAAGTGTTATTTTGTAAATGTATATAATTTTTTTTCATGTTTTTTCTCCATTTTTGGGGGTGTGTGTTAGAATACCATTTTGGTATTTTGTATATAGTTATTCCATTCAAAATGTATAACTTCACCAATTTGGCCACTTGGGTACATTTGGGCTACTTGTGTGGGACACCTGGGTGACTTCATGATAAATGTCATGTAGCACACTCATTTTGGAAGTTATCATTTTGAAACTTTGCACAAGTACTGTTGCCCTCTTATGTTCTTCACTGAAATTGTCCCCATCATTCTATCTGAATGTTTGTTTTGTCTTGTTCATTTTAAAGATGATGATACAACAATAAAAATAAAAACATGCTTTTTTTCATTGTATTATCTAAACCAGATCTATTGTGTTATATTCTCCTACATTCAATTCACATTTACAGACTTCAGAGTGTTTTCTTTCAAATGAAATCAAGAATATGCATATCCTTGGTTCTGGGCCTGAGCTACAGGCAGTTAGATTTGGGTATGTCTTCAGGCGGAAATTGAAAAAAGTAGGAGGTATCTGTAAGAGGTTTTAACAGGTGTGCCTTCTTAAAAGTTCATTTGTGTCATTTCTTTCATTCTTAATGCGTTTGAGCCAATCAGTTGTGCTGTGACAAGGTAGGGGTGGTATACAGAAGATAGCCCTATTGGGTTACCATCATTACTGTCCATCATTACTGTAAGACATGAAAGTCATGTAAGTCAGTCTGACATGAAAATCAGTCAATACGAAACATTTCAAGAACTTTGAAAGTTTCTTTGAGTGCAGTCGCAAAAACTATGGTGAAACTGGCTCTCATGAGGACCGCCACAGGAATGAAAGACCCAGAGTTAACTCTGCTGCAGAGTGTAAGTTCATTAGAGTTACCAGCCTCAGAATTGACAGCCCAAATAAATGCTTCACAGAGTTCAAGTAACAGACACTTCTCAAAATCAACTGTTCAGAGGAGACTGTGTAAATCAGGCTTTCATAGTCGAATTGCTACAAAGAAAACACTACTATTTTTTTGTTTTGTTTTTTAAAATGTATTTAACAAGGCAAGTCAGTTAAGAACAAATTCTTATTCACAATGACAGCCTACCCCGGGCCAATTGTGCACCACCCTATGGGACACCCAATCACGGCCGGATGTGATGCAGTCTGGATTCGAACCTCTTACAGTGAGATGCAGTGCCTTAGACTGCTGCACCACTTGGGAGCCCAACTAAAGGACACCAATGAGAAAAAGAGACTTGCCTGAGCCAAGAAACATGAGCAAAGGACATTAGACTGATAGAAATGTGTTGTTTGGTCTGGAGTCCAAATTGGAGATTTTTGGTTCCAACCACCATGTGTTTGTGAGACGCAGTGCGGATGAAGAATTATCTCCACGTGTGTATTTCCCACCGTAAGGCATGGAGAAGGTGTGATGGTGTGGGGGAGCTTTGTTGGTGACACTGTCAGTGATTTATTTTGAATTCAAGCCACGCTTAACCAGCATGGCTACCATAGCATTCTGTAGCGATACGCATCCCATCTGGTTTGTGCTTAGTGGGACTATCATTTATTTTTCAACAGGACAATGACCCATCACACCTACATGCTGTGTAAGGGCTATTTGACCAAGAAGCAATGTGATGGAGTGCTGCATCAGATGACCTGGCCTCCACAATCACCCGACCTCAAACAAATTGAGATGGTTTGGGATGCGTAAGACCGCAGAGTGAAGGAAAAGCAGCCAACAAGTGCTCAGCATATGTGGGAACTCCTTCAAGACTGTTGGAAAAGGATTCCAGGTGAAGCTGGTTGAGAGAATGCCAAGAGCATGCAAAGCTGTCATCAAGGCAAAGGGCGGCTATTTGAAGAATCTCAAATATAAAATATATTTTGATCTGTTTATTATTTTGATCTGGGTTCGATTACAGGCTCAAAACAGCCAGAACCAAAGTACTTTCTCCTGAAACTCGTCAGTCTATTCTTGTTCTGAGAAATTAAGGCTATTCCATGCGAGAAATTGCCAAGAAACTGAAGATCTTGTACAACGCTGTGTACTTCTCCCTTCATAGTACAGCGAAAACTGGCTCTAACCAGAATAAAAAGAGGAGTGGGAGGCCCAGATGTACAACTGAGCAAGAGGACAAGTACATTAGAGTGTCTTGTTTGAGAAACAGACGCCTCACAAGTCCTCAACTGGCAGCTTCATTAAATAGTACACGCAAAACACCAGTCTCAACGTCAACAGTGAAGAGGCGACTCCGGGATGCTGGCCTTCTAGGCAGAGTTCCTCTGGCCAGTGTCGGTGTTCTTTTGCCCATCTTAATCTTTTATTTTTATTGGCTAGTCTGAGATATGGCTTTTTCTTTTCAACTCTGCCTAGAAAGCCATCATCCCGGAGTCGCCTCTTCACTGGTGACGTTGAGACTGGTGTTTTGTGGGTACTATTTAATGAAGCTGCCAGTTGAGGACTTGTGAGGTGTTAATATGTGTCACATATCAGTTTGCAAACAATGTAAAAAAAATATATATCATTGAGTTAATAAAGCCGCATACAAACATGGTCTCTTTTTTGTTTTCTTGATTAAGGCAATACCAAAATGCAAGTGTTTCAGCCTAGCTCAGTGCTTTCTGTGGTGAAAATACGGAACGTTGCACCGTGATTGGCCCAGTGTTCTGTCACTCATGGGGACACTACTTCACCGCCAAGTCTAAGGGTGGAGCTAGAAAATTCAAGCCGATTGGGTGCTGCCATAGAGTTACATTAGAAGTGCCCATCCAAGAAGGCTCAATGTCATTGGCCACAGATAAAATGACGTCAAATCACATTATATCTACAGTAGCTTTGATTGGACTGTCAACATCATACTTTCAACTTCTTAGCTAGCAGTCATCATCATGAATCAAGTTGACAATCTACTGGCAAATCCTTTTGAATCCTAAGAAGAGAAATAATGAACAGAAAGTAAATATAAAGCGTATCAGTGCTCATCGGCCATAAACATTACACAACAAGTTGGAAATCGCAAATTCAACAATGAGAGGTTTGGAAGGAATCAGTGGCTAACCTCAAGCATTGCAAAGCAATCATTAGTCTGCTATTCAGTGTAGTGGCTTTTTCGTCCCAAGTCTAAGATTAAGGGTCTATTTTCCAAGTTTAAAATGATAAACATTCAACATTGGCCATGCTGTCAATGAAGCCGCGCTCAAAACAACTGTTAACTCGGAACTGCAAAATCTGACTTTAGTGGGTTCAGAGGGGTTGGGTTAAATGCGGAAGACACACTTCAGTTGAATACATTCAGTTGGACAACTGACTAGCTATCCCCCTTTCCCTTTTACTTTCCCTTTCAAAACAATTGGGAACTCAGGAAAAATGAGCTATGACTGGGAAAATACGGTTTGAAATACGGTTTGAACTGTCATCCAACTCGGAATTGTAAATTCGGAACTCAGTCCTCTTTCTAAAGCTTTGACCTGAAAATCACTGAAATTATTATGATTCAACCTTTTTTTCCCCTGAGTTCCCAGTTGTCTTAAAAGCACCATAAATCCAGAGAACGTCAGACTTTGATTACAAAGTTTGATGACAAAATTTGCCCACGGAGGACAGCCACGCCACCTTCCTTTTCAAGTGAGCACAGCACAACAAGGTGAGTCCAAAAATGTCTTGTATGCTGCTGCATAAATGATGTAATATGCCAGGGAGGTATGTATATTGTAGCTAAGAAAGTAATACTAAGTGTATGTTGTGTAGTAAGCTGTTAGTAGCCCATGTGCCTCACACAAATAATTTGGTCTATTTCACCTTTTAATTTTGCCTACTGTTCTGACTTGGTGGTGTACATGTAGCCTATAACCTGTTTTTTTTTAGAAATGTAGTCATTGAATATTGTAAGAGCTTTCACTGGCTGCTTAATTGCCCCCTATATTTATCCTACTGTTCTGACTTGGTGTACAGGGAGAACACCGTAAGAATGGCCCATGTTCTGAATTCTGTCGCTGTACATTTCAAAAGTGCCAAACAAAGTTATATTGACGACGTCCGTCCTAGCTCGCTCATTCATTTCTTAATCGAAATTATGGTTTGCCTCTTATCTGCTTGTTGTCCCCTTATGCCATAGTTAGTACATCTCAATTGTCAGTAGAAACCACATTTGTTTAAGCAAGTCAGCCATATCAGCTATTTTTTTTAAAGGCAGTAAATGAGGCTGAATGAACTGTTTCACTACCATACAAGGCTCTGCTGATAGCCAGGTGTAGCAGTGGTAAGGTGTTGGGACAGCTTTATGTAGGCCCTAACAGTTTGTGGGCACCGTTATAGTGCAATTCATGTATTGTTTAGTGTTGTGTTGTGGCTTTGCTGGCATGCATCCCACATCTGTTTTATCCCCAGTGCATTCTACAGTCTGTTGTCTCCATCTCGTGGCCACAAGGAGGAAGTGCGCCTTTTGACCTCCGTTTCCGCAGCAACCGGTCAACAGGATCAATGTAACAGTTTAGCTTCGTCCCTCTCCTCGCCCCTACCTGGGCTCGAAGCAGGGACCCTCTGCACACATAAACCACATTCACCCTTGAAGCATCGCTACACATCGCTCCACAAAAGCCACGGACCTTGCAGAGCAAGGGGAACAACTACTTCAAGGTCTCAGCGCGAGTGACGTCACCGATTGAAACGCTATTAGCGCGCACCCCGCTAACTATATAGCCATTTCACATCGTTTACACGGGGCAGGAAGAGATGGGCGTGAAAGAGCTCTAGCGGCGACCTGAACACCATCGGTTCAATGAAGAGAATAGAAAAGAAGAAGAGAGGAAAAAGACAGTTTCCTGTTATGAGCTCGCTGGTCTGGAGTCTTTCTATAGCTCACCTGAAGGGCAGGATGGGACCCTTAATCTGCATCTCCATTGGGTGTCCTACTGGAGAGGGCGGGGCTATAAAAACAGTGATGCCAATCACAGTCTAGCAGGCGTCAGACCACCTCCTACCTTCCCTCTCCTACCTCCCCTCTCCTACCCATTAGAATAGAAAACAGGAACACAATACATAACAATAACCAGGCTATATACAAGGAGTACCAGTCCCGAGTCAATGAACAGGTGTACGAGGTATTTTAAGAAATATGCACATGTAGGTAGGGGTAAACGTGACTAGGCAATCACTATAGGCAATCACTAGGCAATCACTAAACAGAGTAGCAGCAGCTATGTGGATAGTGTGTGTGTGATTTGTGTTTGTGAGCGTACGTAGTGTGTGTGTTGGAGTATAAGCATGTGTGAGTGTGTGGATAGAGTCCAACGAGTGTGCATACATAGAGTCAGTGTAAGTGTAAAAAAAAAAAGGTCAATGCAATAGTCTGGGTGGCCATTTGATTAACTGATCAGCGGTTCGAGGTGTCCAATCTGCCAGGGCACCCAGGCCATCTGCTAGGGCACCAAGGCCCTTAACAAAAATAGCCCATTTAATTGATTTGAAAATCAAAAAAAACACTAGCTATTCTGTTGAGAAAAACATAAGTGTATTTAAATGTACATCAATTATTTGCATAGGTGATGGCCTATGCATATTAACTACAGCCTGTCATGACCAGATCAATGCTGACATGAGGGAGGCACCTGAAAATGAGAAAGACCCGTGAGAAAGGCCATCCGCCTTGCAATCTGAGTCGAGGCAGTCAACATTCTGAAACTATTGAACCATAAACGTAACTGTTTAAAACCTGGACAGTTTTTGTCATTTTATGAGGCCTTTATGAGTCTTACAAAGGGGATTCTCTTATAAACACTTCCTCATATGCCACTGAAACCAGTATTTCTCTCATGTTCTCAACTTTCTTTCGGGGTCCAGCAGCCAAAGACACAACCATAGTCATATTAACAACCCATGCTTGTTGTTGCGTCTTTCGGATGACCTCTTTCTAAATTTCCAAAGGATATTCCAATCTCTGTCACATGAGCGCGCTCGCATTTGCGATTCACTTTTGAGAGTAGTGTTTACAGCTAATTGCTTTTTTTGAACATTCGGCTCATAGCCTACTGCCATTTGTCCATGATGTGCTTAATGTAAAGAAATAGCCTAATAGTTGATCAACATTTTCATCTAAAGGTTCTGATCGGTTGCATCAGCCTCATTGCCTTTTAAAATGTATTTTGATAGTGGTTGTATTCATTTGGGATCTATCACGACGTCCCACAACTGTCCCAGAGTATGTTAGGAATATTTCTTGCTCGGCACAGAACAACAAGCTGACCAATAGAAATAGGTCAACTTCTGTACTATGGGGGAATAGTAGAATGACATAGGCTAGTGCTTTTGCTGTTTGTTACTGATCTTGTTGGCTGACGAAAAAGTTTATGTGGACGGTTCTAACATCTTGAATTAATCCCCGATGTGTGTTGAACACACCACACTGATCATAGAAAGTGGAATGAACAGACATGGGTCTACACAGGAGAGCATGCATGGACTTGACAAGTCATCAGTGATGACTTTACTGTAAACATGTAACCTGCAGAGCTGGTTCTCAGTGCATGGAATATACACACTGAACAAAAATATAAACACAATATGCAACCATTTAAACGATTTTAATGAGTTACGGTTCATATAAGGAAATCAGTCAATTGAAATAAATAAATTAGGCCCTAATCTATGGATTTCACATGACTGGGAATACAGATACCTTTTTTTTTTAAAGTAGGGGCATGGATCAGAAAACCAGTCAGTATCTGGTGTGACCACCATTTGCATCATGCAGCACGACACTTCTTTGCATAGAGTTGATCAGGCTGTTGATTGTGACCTGTGGAATGTTGTCCCACTCCTCTTCAATGGCTTGCGAATGTGCCGTCATACACATTGATCCAGAGCATCCCAATTATGCTCAATGGGTGACATGTCTGGTGAGTATGCAGGCTATGGAAGAACTGGGACATTGAGTGTACAGATCCTTGCGACATGGGGCTGTGCATTATCATGCTGAAACATGAGGTGATGGCGGCGGATGAAGGGCACGACAATGGGCCTCAGGATCTCGTCACAGTAACTCTGTGCATTCAAATTGACATCGATAAGGGCCTCCCAAGTGGTGCAGCGGTTTAAGGCACTGCATCGCAGTGCTTGAGGTGTCACTACAGACCTGGGTTCTATCCCAGGCTGTGTCAAAACCGGCTGTGACCGAGAGTCCCAAAGGGCGGTGCACAATTGGCCCAGTGTCACCCGGGTTAGGGGAAGGTTGGCCAGGGGGGTCTTTACATGGCTCATTGCGCTCTAGTGACTCCTGGTGATGGGCTAGGTGCCTGCAGGCTGACTTTGGTTGTCAGTTGAACAATGTTTTCTCTGACACATTGGTGCAGCTGGCTTCTGGATTTAGCAGGTGGGTGTTTAAGGAGAGTCGGTTTGGCGGGTCATGTTTCAGAGGACGCATGACTTGACCTTTGCCTCTCCCGAGGCCGTTAGTGAGTTGCAGCAATGAGACGAGATTGCAATTGGATATCACAAAAAAAACGGGGTAAAAAAAGAACATTTAAAACAACGTTGATATCAGCAAACCGCCCACTCACACTACACCATACACATCTGCGGTTGTGAGGCCGGTTGGATGTACTGCCAAACTCTCTAAAACTATGTTCTCTTATTGTAAAGAAATGAACATTAAATTCTATGGCAAAAGCTCTGGTGTACATTCCTGCAGTCAACATGCCAATTGCACACTTCCTCGAAACTTGAGACATCTGTGGCATTGTGTTGTGTGACAACTGCACATTTTAGTCTGGCCTTTTATTGTCTCCAGCACAAGGTGCGGAATGATGTGTAATGATCATGCTGTTTAATCAGCCACACCTGTCAGGTGGATGGATTATCTTGGCAAAGGAGAAATGCTCACTAACAGGGATGTAAACACATTTATGCACAACATTTGAGAGAAATAAGCTTTTTGTGATGTGGAACGTTTCTGGGATCTTTTATTTCAGCTCATGAAACCAACACTTTACATGTTGCATTTATATTTTAGTTCAGTGTAGATGAATTACGTTTATAGAGCAAAGGTTCTGCACTGCAGTTGCCTTGAATAGTCGTTTCACATGAAACTCGTCAACTATAAAGGCTATTACGGGAGATGCCATTCGGAGCAGTATAATATACTCTAATATACTCTGACCTCGTCCTTGACTGTTAGACGATTACATTCTTGAAAGAACATTATAACTTCACCTTTTATCAAACTCCTTATATAACACCAGCACAGGAGAAACAAACCACAGTCAGAATGAATGGTAGAGACAAATCTCTGGTATTGGTATACTGAATAATAACATTTTGTCATGAAGAGCTCTCTCAGGTTTCAGGGAATACAAGCCCCAAGTTCACTGTCTTGCCTTGCCAGTGTAGACAATGGGTAGTGCTGTACGCATGCTGTTCGCAAAGAACCTTGGCATGACCCTGGACAACACCCTGTCGTTCTCTGCAAACATCAAAGCAGTGACTCACTCCTGCAGGTTCATCCGTAGAGTATGACCCTACTGCAGACAGGTAGAGGCACAGGTCCTAATCCAGGCACTTATATCCCATCTGGACTAGTGCAATGTGCTGGGCTCCCCTCTTGTGCCATCAAACCTCTGCAACTTACCCAGAACGCTGCAGTCCGCCTGGCGTTCAACCTTCCCAAGTTCTCCCATGTCACCCCACTCCCCCACAAACTCCAATGGCTTCCAGTCGAATGCTCCAGCTCAGCCCAGTCCAAGCTCTTCTCTGTCCTGGCACTCCAATGGTGGAACCAGCTTCCCCCTGAAGCTGGGATGTCTGAGTCCCTGCCCATCTTCTGAAAACATCTGAAACCCTGCCTCTTCAAAGAGTATCTTAGGAAATCTTAGGAAAGTTTGAGATGTTAAGTCTTGGCTAGATTGGTGTTTTGTGCATCTCTTACAAACTGGGCATTCTCATACAATTACGGTTTAATAAGATTCTTGATTAGAATGAACATCCATCTGCTCACTATTTGATGACGTAGGTCTCACTGCATGGCATTTTGATAGCAAAACAGCTCAACCATTTCCTTGTTTGTAAAAAAAGAAGCTTGTCCTGTTATGTGATACGCCCACATTTTGAAACGCCAGTGTTACAGGATGTGCAAAGTCTCCCATTGGACCTTTGGCGGTAACATCTTTCAGAAGAGAGAGCTGTCAAGGTATGTGCTCTTCTTTCAGCCAAATATACTCTGGGATTGCACTTGGCTCCTACATAGTGAAGCCACAGATGCCCAGAAAATTAACACAGTGAGTTTTTTTTTTTATATATATAAAAACTTCACATCCATCTTTTAAAAACACTAGTATGCATTTGATCCATGGCAGGAAACCCGAACCATGACCATATGGCTGAGCCTAACTGAATCTGTGCTAATGCCGATTAAATGTGTTGGTCTATCAGACTGTTAGATATGATCATCTGACTATATTAGAATGTAGTGTGGCTTAACACTCAAATGATAAACATGATAAAGCAGAACAGTGATTAGAATAATGGTTCATATCATTGGAAAACCACTTAGAGAGACATACGCAGCCTACCGGCGATACGGTGGACAAAAAAAATCACACCCTGGACCGGAGGGCCATAATAACACTGCTATGTGTGTGTGTGCTTATCTTTGTCCAGAGTGCCCAGTGTGTCCACTGCCTTCAGAGATCACACAGCGGGATTTGATTTCAGAGGGCAAGATGAAGCTATAGTACCTGTCCAATCCTCTCAGATCTACAGGAGTGCCAATGAGGTCTAAGGGTTGATTTGGGATGGGGCAAGATTGTTGTGCCCTGTCCAAAAACCACCGTATACCAGATTGGTGATTGACACGAAGACCAACGACAAAAACATCCGGGGAAACAAAAAAGCTGGGGTTCCTGCCTGGGCTCAATTAATAATGCCAATTACCACCCACAGACAGATGGATCTGTCTGAGCCCAGTCACACTGTGTGTGGAGTGCTTCTCCATTCTCTAGGAATGTGTTGGTGGTTTATTCTCTCAGGCTGATACTTCTGGGTCAGGACATGTCAAGGCTGGTTCCATTCATTCCATACTCTCAAACACGATTACTACTCGAGACGCCTTAGCTGTTGCTCACAGATCCACTTCATGACTAAGTGGTGCCTAAAGCAGACTGGTGGGTCTCTATAACAGAACAGGACCACCAGCTAAACGTACGTCAGGGTTTCTATACCAGGTATCAATGATGTGTATTTATAGCGTATATAGGGCTGGTTCTCAGGGCTTTCTTAACTCTCTCTCTTCAAAACACATATTGTCCTCAAATATGAACTGTACAGGAACATACAGCACATTATTACAGGAGAACAATATAGCATACCACCCTGAATCTCACTCCTGGCTTGCCGAAGAAGCTAAGCGGTGTCGGTCCCTAGAGGGGGGGACCAGATGCTGCTGGAAGTGGTGTTGGAGGTCCAAAAGGGAGGCACACTTTCCTCTGGTCTAAAAAAAATGTTAAAAAAAGCTTCCAACGCCCCAGGTGCAGTGATTGGGGACATTGCCCTGTGTAAGGCGCCGTCTTTCGGATGGGCCGTTAAACGGGTGTCCTGACTAAATGTCCAATCTGGCCCTCATACCATCACGGTCACCTAATCTTTCCCAGTAACTATTCCCCAGGTCGTTGCTGTAAATAAGAACGTGCTCTCGGTCAACTTACCTGGTGAATTAAAGGGTTAAATAAACAAATAAATGTGAAGAGGAAAAAAAAGAGTGGAGAGGTGTTACCACTCAATTACACACAAACACCCGTCACACACCCAAAAGCACAAAATACTCCCCTATAAACAATCACAAGATTATTAAAAGATATTTCCTCCTAAAAAAAACTGTGTCTCTGATCCAAACCCTCTCTCTCAGACACACAGAGAGAGCGAGAGAGGGGAGCTGGGCAGATGTTGACTCTGTATTTAAATCGTTATCCAGTAAAATGTGGTGACATCACATGAACCAGGTTGTTTTTAAATGGTTAAGCGTGTGGAGATGTATGTGGAGACAAAAGCATACAACTGGCCTGACAAAAACACCAGCAGCCAAAAACACAAACAGCTGTCTGTTTTCAGTATTCACAAACAGAGAAACAGGAGAAAGGGAAGGAGAGAGAGAGGAGAGAAATGTACAGGGGAAAAAGTACAGGACTTATACAAAAAGGAGTGAGACAGGAAGAGGAGGAAGGGACCGAGAGAGGCACAGGAAAAGGGAGCTTTGGAGGGAGGGAACTAGGGTTAGAGAGAGAGGCCAGATGGGGGCATGGGGTGTGTGTGTGCGCGCGCGCGCGCGGATAATAATCTGCACTAATCAGGAGCGTGTTAACCCATCTGAGCAGTCAGAGCAGATTATCCCTCTAACAATGGCCTGCCCTCATCTGCCAAATGACCCCACTCGAAATCACATGCTGTCAGTGACAAACACCATCTATACGTAGGACCCTCCAGAACACAAGGAACTGCAGGACGATGTCTCCCAATACAGTGCATTCGGAAAGTATTCTCACTTTTTCCACATTTTGTTACATTACAGCCTTATTCTAAAATGGAATAAAATGGTTTATTCCCCTCAGTCAAATCACATTTTATTTGTCAAATACAACAGGTGTAGACCTTACCCTGAAATGCTTACTTACAAGCCCTTAACCAACAATGCAGTTAAGACGTGTTAATTAAAAAATAAGAAATAAGAGTAACAATTAAAGAGCAGCAGTAAAATAACAATAGCGAGGCTACATACAGGGGTACCGGTACAGATTTGCGGGGGTAGAGTTACATGTAGGTAGAGTTAATGTGACTATGCATAGATAATAAACAGAGAATAGTAGCAGCGTAACAGAGGGGGGGGGGCAATGCAAATAGCCTGGTTAGCCATTTGATTAGCTGTTAAGGAGTCTTATGGCTTGAGGTAGCAGCTGTTGGGAAGCCTTTTGGACCGAGACTTAGTGCTCCGGTACTGCTTGCCATGCGTCAGCAGAAAGAACAGTCTATGACTAAAATAAAAATAAAATCACATCCTGCCGTGATTGGGAGTCCCATAGGGCGGCGCACAACTGGCCCAGCGTCATCCGGGTTTGGCCTGGATAGGCAGTCATTGTAAATAAGAATTTGTTCTAAACTGACTTGCCTAGTCAGTTAATACCAGTAAATACCTTATTTACATACGTTTCCAGACCCTTTGCTATGAGACTCGACATTGAGCTCAGGTGCAGCCTGTTAACTTTGATCATCCTTGAGATGTTTCTGCAACTTCACAATTCCTTCGACCTCGTGGCTTGGTTTTTCTCTGACATGCACTGTCAACTGTGGTAAATTCAAATGATTGGACATGATTTGGAAAGGCACACACCTGCCTATATAAGGTCCCACAGTTGACAGTGCATGTCAGAGAAAAACCAAGCCACGAGGTCAAAGGAATTGTCAGGAGAGCACAGAGACAGGAGTGTCGAGGCACAGATCTACGGAATGGTAAAAAAAAAAAAATGTATACAGCATTGAAGGCCATAATTTCATACTGAAATGGAAGAGGTTTAGAACCATCAAGACTCTTCCTAGAAATGGTTGCCTGGAGCAATCGGAGAAGGGCCTTGGTCAGGCAGGTGACCCAGAACCCGATGGTGACTCTGACAGAGCTCCAGAGTTCCACTGTAGATATGAGAGAACCTGCCAGAAGGACAACAATCGCTGCTGCACTCCACCAATCAGGCTTTTATGGTAGAGTGGCCAGACGGAAACCACTCCTCAATAAAAGGCATATCACAGCCCGCTTGGAGTTTGCTAAAAGGCACCTAAAGGACTCTGACCATGAGAAACAAGATTCTCTGGTCTGATGAAACCAAGATGGAACTCTTTGGCCTGAATGCCAAGTGTCACATCTGGAGGAAACCTTGCACCATCCCTACGGGGAAGCATGACCCTAAAGCACACAGCCAAGACAAAACAGGAGTCTTCAGGACAAGTCTCAATGTTGAGTGGCCCAGCCAGAGCCCGGACTTGAACCCAATGGAACATCTCTGGAGAGACCTGAAAATGTATGTGCAGCGACGCTCCCCATCCAACCTAACAGAGCTTGAGAGGATCTGCAGAGAAGAATGGGAGAAACTCCCCAAATACAGGTGTGCCATGCTTGTAGCGTCATACTCGAAGACTTGAGGCTGTAATCACTGCCAAAGGTGCTTCAACAAAGTACTGAGTCTGAATACTTATGTAAATGTGATATTTCAGTTTGCTAACATTTCTAAAAACCTGTTTTTGCTTTGTCATTATGGGGTATTGTGTGTAGATTGATGAGGATATATTGTTTTAATCTATTTTAGAATAAGGAAGTAACGTTAAAAAAAATGGAAATAGTCAAGTGGTCTGAATACTTTCTGAATGCACTGTACCGGGGTTCATGAGAAGCAGATACATTGAACGGAGGATGTAAAAGCAGCCAATAGCAGAAGTAACCCATCACCAAATTAAACAACACAGCTATGACCCATAACGCCTAATGTCTTAATCGAGCTCAGATTGAGAAAATTGTGATTGGAGATGATGATGATGAAGTGATGAGAGGCCTGAGAGAGGGAGTTTAGCCAAGGGTATAGGGGGGAGGATTCAGGATTCTCCCTGAAGTGTACTCAGTCGCTGTCCCACGTGGATTTAAATGGAATGGATTTGTGTGTGAAATAAGCAAACAGGGTGCCCACTTTCATACGCTAAGGCAGACGCAGAAACGTGTACACACAATCCAGAGACACTGACCACTGGTCCTTGGCAGGTATTTTATTTCATATATAGACGCTTTCTGTAATCAAATGTGAGTGCAATCAAACAACAGCAAATACAAACATTACCGATGTAGTCTGAACCAGGTACACAGGATTAACACTAGGACTCTACCTGGGTTTTTTTTTTAAAAGGTACACTCCACCATATGACATCATACACAAAATGGGGCAGCGCTCTGCTTTACAGACAACAGCAACATTTTTTATCTGCCAAGAAGACTGATCACATTGGGAAGAGTCAAGTGTCAGTTTTGGCAAATTTGAATTGTGTTGGTGTTTTCCGTAACCAGGAAGTTGCCCTGCAGTCTATGATGACATCACATTGTGGAGTAGGGCGTCTGGCAGCCAACCAGGGGTTGATGTCACAAAGCAGGACCAAAGATTTAGCTAAAGCTCCTAAATATTCTTAAACAACTCCACATTTCCTAGTTTACAGAGACTGATTTGAATTCAACTTTAGCTTGGTAATACTCCGTAAAAATCAACAGCTACGCGCTTGAATGTTGCCCAATGTGATCTGGGCCCGGTTTCACGATAGCGATGGACCTTAGGCTTACAAGTGTTTTAACGATGCAACTTTCCTACAACCGCCGAAGATATAACATGCGTTTCCAAAAACACCACGCGTAGAGAACGGTCGCTAAATGCATCATTGGATCATCATGTGTTGCTACTGATAGGATCGAACGGGAGTGCTGCTCTCAGATCAGCTTTTATCCATTCAAATCTTTCCTTTGCATTATATTTCTTTCACAAAACTGACTACGGATCAGCTTCTAGAGACACATAACCACCTACAGTTGCAAATATCGAGCCGGCTGATTTTTTTAACGCTTACCCAATAACAAATGCACCATATCACTGATTTGTTAGGCTACACGTGATGAAATATATTGATACAAATTACAGACAGTATCCTACAATACAGTACATTTGAAGCATCTTTTTATATGTCGCCTCCCACTGTTTCAATGGCAAAGACATCGGCAACTTTGTATTTGTAGTCAACTTTGTTCTGAAGTTATAGGTGGTCACAGAGACTGATAAATCATGTGATTATGTTTAGCAGAGATCTTGTGTATAAAGTGACGTGGGAGGGCAAAAAAACCCATCTAACTCAGCTGTTCTGTGATGATCTGATGCAGGCGTTAGATTACGAGCATCTTCAAGTGCAACGTTAATAACGATGGTTTTGGGAAACGGCTCACAGATTTAACGACAACGTTTCTAACGTTCTTGGGAAACCGGGCCAAGGTTAACTATTGATCCTGCTTTACTCAGGTGGGCAGAGCTGAGGGGAATAAGGTGAGACGGTGGGGTCCAGGAGATGTCTGTTTTTGATCAAAGTGATCAGGTTAACTATTGATCAGAAGAGCGGAGGGGAGTAGGTGAGGTTCAGGAGCGGTCTGTTTTTGATGCAGCAGGTCCAACCGTGACACCCTAACCCCAGTGTTTCCCAAACTCGGTCCACATTTAGTTTTTTGCCCTAGCACCACACCGCCGATTTAAATAATGAACATCATCAAGCTTTGATTGCTTGAATCAGCTGTGTAGTGTTAGTGCAAAAAACTAAAATGTGCTCCCCTTGGGGTCCCCATGCCACAGTTTGAGAAACTCTGCCCTAACCCCTGATCCCTCCCTCCCCCAGTCCAGCCTGAGACACAGACATCATCACACGGAACCCCACCACGCCCAGAGTCCACCATTGTGAGCCCACCCCTACCAGAGAGAACAGAAACCGCTGTAGTCCTCTGCCGAGTCCCAAACCAGTCCCTCGCCTCTACCAACTCTCGGAAATCACTCCATTGTCACACTTCCTGACAAGACTGATGCTGGTTTCCAGCGTGTCAAATCAATAACCCCAACCAACTTCGGGACAAAGTCATGACATGAACGATTCATTTCAAGTTCAATAAAATGGACATGTAAAAATGGACATGCAAGTCAAATTGAGAAATTCCCCATTGTTTAACGAGATTTAACACTAACACACACTAACAGTTGAACAGTTCATTTGGGATGTATTTCACTGCTTCACAAAATAAATGCACGTGCCTTATCATTAGGCAAGACTTTTCAATGTTATTTATGAAATTGCACTTTGTGGTGCGTGTTGGAATATTACTTTGCTGTGAAGCCAGGTTGAAGTGTCTATCGGAGAGACTAAATTAGACCTAAACCCCTCAATATTTCCACTCCCTCGGCTTTGGGACACGTGCATATGGCGGGCTCACATGACTGCACAAATCGAGGGCATTGGAGCGAGTGGAAGGGACTGGTTTGGGATTCAGCACTCCTCTCCTTTTTACCGCTCTTCTCCTTCGTTTATCCTACAGCAAACAGAAAATAAAAATGATCAGAAATCTCCATCCATCAGGAGGAACCAATCAGAGGCGGTCAGGTGGGATCAGTTTGAACCAATACCCACCCTGTAGCTGTGGCGTGGCACATAGGGGGTCAGGTGGGATCAGTTTTAACCCATACCTGTTCAGTAGCTGTGGCGTGGGGCAGAGAGGGTTGTGAGGGATGTATAACCGCAACATGTAGCAAGTGGACCCCCCACCCTCTGTGTGAGAGAGATACAGTGAGAGAACAAGTATTTGATAACCTGCCGATTTTGCAGGTTATCCTACTTACAAAGCATGTAGAGGCTGTAATTTTTTTAAATCATAGGTACACTTCAACTGTGAGAGACAGGATCTAAAACAAAAATCAAGAAAATCACATTGTATGATTTTTAAGTAATTCATTTGCATTTTATTGCATGACATAAGTATTTGATCACCTACCAACCAGTAAGAATTCCAGCTCTCACAGACCTGTTCGTTTTTCTTTAAGAAGCCCTCCTGTTCTCCACTCATTACCTGTATTAACTGCACCTGTTTGAACTCGCTACCTGTATAAAAGACACCTGTCCACACACTCAATCAAATAGACTCCAACCTCTCCACAATGGCCAAGACCAGAGAGCTGTGTAAGGACATCAGGGATAAAATTGTAGACCTGCACAAGGCTGGGATGGGCTACAGGACAATAGGCAAGCAGCTTGGTGAGAAGGCAACAACTGTTGGCGCAATTATTAGAAAATGGAAGAAGTTCAAGATGACGGTCAATCACCCTCGGGTCTGGGGCTCCATGCAAGATCTCACCTCGTGCGGCATCAATGATCATGAGGAAGGTGGAGGATCAGCCCAGAACTACACAGCAGGACCTGGTCAATGACCTGAAGAGAGCTGGGACCACAGTCTCAAAGAAAACCATTAGTAACACACTACGCCGTCATGGATTAATATCCTGCAGCGCACGCAAGGTCCCCCTGCTCAAGCCAGCGCATGTCCAGGCCCGTCTGAAGTTTGCCAATGACCATCTGGATGATCCAGAGGAGGAATGGGAGAAGGTCATGTGATCTGATGAGACAAAAATAGAGCTTTTTGGTCTAAACTCCACTCGCCGTGTTTGGAGGAAGAAGGATGAGTACAACCCCAAGAACACCATCCCAACCGTGAAGCATGGAGGTGGAAACAGCATTCTTTGGGGATGCTTTTCTGCAAAGGGGACAGGGCAACTGCACCGTATTGAGGGGAGGATGGATGGGGCCATGTATCACGAGATCTTGGCCAACAACCTCCTTCCCTCAGTAAGAGCATTGAAGATGGGTCGTGGCTGGGTCTTCCAGCATGACAACGACCCGAAACACACAGCCAGGGCAACTAAGGAGTGGCTCCGTAAGAAGCATCTCAAGGTCCTGGAGTGGCCTAGCCATTCTCCAGACCTGAACCCAATAGAACATCTTTGGAGGGAGCTGAAAGTCCGTATTGCCCATCAACAGCCCCGAAACCTGAAGGATCTGGAGAAGGTCTGTATGGAGGAGTGGGCCAAAATCCCTGCTGCAGTGTGTGCAAACCTGGTCAAGAACTACAGGAAACGTATGACCCCTGTAATTGCAAACAAAGGTTTCTGTACCAAACATTAAGTTCTGCTTTTCTGATGTATCAAATACTTATGTCATGCAAAAAAATGCAAATTAATTACTTAAAAATCATACAATGTGACTTTCTGGATTTTTGTTTTAGATTCCGTCTCACACAGTTGAAGTGTACCTATGATAATTACAGACCTCTACATGTATTGTAAGTAGGAAAACCTGCAAAATCGGCAGTGTATCAAATACTTGTTCTCCCCACTGTACATTTGCAGGGCTTGGTGTGTCAGGTTTTAGGGTGTGTGTGTGTGTTCGGGCGGTTGGGGTTTTCAGGCAGCACAGAGTCCAAGACAAGTACCAGATTGAACCAGTCTGGGTCCCAATCCCCACCTCCAAATTTCCTTTCTCTCTCACACACACACAAACACATAAATCCACCCCAGTTCATGTCCATGTAGTCAGGTGATCAATGTCAACAACAACAAAAAAATGTAACACCAGAAAACCTGGATGGTAAAAAATGTCTACCATCCAGACGCTTCATCAGTCCTTACAACAACCGCAACACCTCCAAAGACACACTCCTCCCAAGGAAAAGCAGAGTGTGTGTGTGGGTGTGTTCATCCTCACACGCACACACACACGTCGTCCACTGGGCACGTGGAGGAGGCAATTCTCCCTCTGGGTGGCTAGACCAATCACAGGAGGAGACCGGGTCGCAGTTACCACGACTACCAGGGGTCCTCCAGATCACACTGAGATAGAGAGAACGAGAGAGAGAAATGTTTATGAGGCGCCATAGTGCATACAATATAAAACTGATGTTATTAACGTATTGATGTTGAGAAGCGGGTGTGCAAGTGGACCGGGGGCTGAGAATGTGAGGGGTTGGTATGTGGGTCAATCTGTGGGATGAGCCGATCTTGGACTCACCTGTTGGTGGCCTAATGAAAGACCGGCTGTGTCCCAATTCTTATACTAGGCTACAAGCCTATGTAATAGGCTTTTTTGTTGTCAAGAATTAAACATTTGTAGATGATGCTATAAATGCCATGGTGCCATGTAGCAGGAAATCACTGTGCACTATTCAGGACACGAAGAGCAATTTCAGACCCACAATGGAATGTTCACAGGAAAAAGTGATCATATACCATAACAGTCAGACACTGACCAAATCTGACAGTCAAGAGACAAACCAAATCAGATGGACAGATATTAGTATTATTATTAATTCAAATCACTTTTATTGATTCTTTTTCATTCACATATTGCTGTATGGAACAGATTCAGCCCACACACACACACACACACAATTGTGTCTTGTTGCATACAGTAAGTGCCACCATTCATCAGAGAGAAATACAACTCAGTCTTTAGAAATACAATGACACACACACATTTTTTACTTTGGTATTTTGAACTTTTTAGAACTTTGTATACTGTTCCAGAATTTTGAAGTAGTTACAGTACTGTAGTGGACACACACCTTAACAAATTCTACCAAACAAACACACACACACACACACACACACACACACACCTCAGCTGGCTGCTAAGACCCGTCTCTCTCTCTCGGACGGACAGAGACACACAGGCAGACGCAGAGAGACAGAGACAGGCAAACAGAGACACACAGACACACACAGTGAGTGTGTTGTGTGTGGGTACTGTGAGAACAGGTATAGGTGGTTTATGGGAACTTGTGTTTTTATATGGACAGTCCAGTCGGTCTTCTCTCTCTGTCAGGTAGAGGTCCAGACATGATCGGTCCATTGACTTAGACCACTCATCTTTATATCTACCCATTATGGCGTTTGTGAGAGCACGGATGGACTAGACGCTGTGAGAGCACGCATGGACTAGACTAGATTTGGGGGGGCGTCAACAACAACAACAGAGATCAGAGGTGAATTAGGAGGGGGTGGATCTGGTTGGCGAAGCTCAGCAGCTGGAGGATATAGTGGGACGAGGTCTGCCGCCAGAGGTTCAGGTTGGTCAGTGTCTACCGCTGGAGGTTCAGGTTGGTCGATGTCTACAGCCGGAGGTGGTTGTTGGTCGATGTTTGGAGAGGGCGTGTCTTTGCTTTTCTCTGTCTCCAGGGATGAGGGCGTCTCGATGACGACGGGTGAGGGAGGGGGAGAGGGGGGTGAGGGCCGGGGGGAGTCAGGGAGGTCGTCAGCGGTAAAAGAGGAGGATTCCTCTCCCATGTCAGCTGTATTCTCCCCAGGCAGACGGTAGACTGCCAGGGCTTCCTCCAGCACCGAGCGATACTGCCCCCGGTGGTGCAGGCGGAACTGACGCAGCGCCTCCAAGAGATTGGTCGCCGTACTGCTGCCTCCTCCCTCCTCACTCTCCTCCTCTCCTCCACCTCCAACACAGGCCTGGCCGGGGCAACACCACGCCACACACACACACACACACACACAAGCTAGTGTCAGACACACACCAGCGTCAAACACGCACACAGGCACACACACTGTCTCACACCATACTACCCCTACCCCTGTGGCCAGCTACCCGTAGTGACATTGTCTTTGTCCAGTGAGGGAGAGGAGAATACAACAATGCCTTCCCGTTCCCCACTACAACTCAACAAACCCCAAACACAACACAAACACAGACTAGGCAAAATAGTTCATGTTCAAAAGACGTCCAGGACTTTTGTGTGATAAAAGGTTGGGACACGGTAGGAAGGAACATCAGGGAGCAGTATTCATGTGATGTGAAACCAAGTCAATTTTGATCATGTTTGGTATTTTGACGGTCCTCGAAGCCCATTCACACGCCAGAAGAGTGGTGCTGTTGTGACTGGGCTGGAGTGGGGTCATTGTGGAAGTGGGAGGTCAGGGGTGAGCGGTCAAAGAAGAGTTACTCACCCCTTCCTCTTCTCTTTGTGGGTTCAGCCTGCTGTACACCGCCTCGATCACACTGCGCCTGACCACACACACACACACACACACACACACACACACACACACACACACACACAATTAGACATTCTTATTTGTGAACTTGTGTGAAGCTTTATTGAGAAGTTGGATCAATAAATCATGACAGTCTCTCATACTTTCATGAAGAAAGAAGGGGGAGACATGGACAATAAAGCAGTTGTCTTCAGTGTGTGTAGTATTTACTTGCAGGCCAGGCCTCCTCCAGGTGGAAGATTGGGGATGTTCTCAGAGGCGATGTTCCTCAGAACAGACACCAGGTCAGGAACCCCCTCCTCTCCACAGCTACCCAGCAAATCTAGGAGACAGACACAGGGTTAGACTGGAAACGCAACAGAATAAAAGACGGACAGTTGCCTCTGACCAGAATATTGGCCACCATGTCCACGTTGAAAGAGCCTCTGCTCGTCGACACCCAGCAGGTGGTCACTATTACACACCGCGGCGACAGCTTCTCGCTGCTATTAGCCTTTCGTCTGTCTAAGCTCTTAGAAAGGATGGGGGTGTATGTGCGTGTTCTCACCCTCTACACGTGTCTCCAGGTATTTGTCCAGGTCCTCCTCTCTCTTCAGGGCTTCCTCAGACACCTTGGGAGCTCCCGGTAAAGTCACCAACACCACACTCATGTTATCTCTGCTGCCCTGGAGAAACACACATACAGAGACCGGGGCTTAGAGTGTGGGTGAGTTAGTGTGGGTTAGATAGAGTGTGGGTTAGATAGAGTGTGTATGTACCTTGTGCAGACAGGTGTCCACCACGGCAGTGCAGACTCTTTCCAGGTCGTCAAACACTTGTAGCCGGGACCTGACGAACTCGCACAGCTCCTCGTTGGACATCACGTCCCAGATGCCGTCGCACGCCAGCACCACAAACTCATCCCCCTCCGCAGCACGCTCCAACACACACACCTGTGGGAGGAACACACACCTCAGCTGGAGAGATCACACACACCTCAAGTAGGACAAAGACCTCGAGTTTACTTCAAGCTGTGCACAGTAATAAAGGCATTTTAAATACACACACCTCTGGCTCTGGGCTGACCAGTTGTTCTGTGGGACCCTTCCCATCCACACACTTGTAGTCATAGTCCCCCAGGGCTCTGGACACGGCCAGGGAACCGTTGACCCTCTGGATCATCACTGACCCCCCTGCGTTCTGGATACGCTCCTTCTCTCTGGGGTTGCACGGCTTGTGGTCCTGCAGTGAGAAATAGAAAGCGTTTGAGATAAGAGGCTGCTGATCTACAACATGACCTTGCATTCTAAATAACTACTCATTACATGATCAGGGTCAGCAATCATGCGTCTTGCCAGGCTCAAACTGATCCCCTGCTGTCTCTCTCCATCACTCCCTCCCTCTCACTCACTCAGTATATTGTATAAGTATTCAGCTCCCTGAGTTCATACATGTTAGAAACACTGTGGGCAGCAATTACAGCTGTGGGTCTTCAAACTCTGTCAAGATGTTGGGGATCATGGCTAGACAGTAATTTGAGTCTTGCCATAGTATTTCAAGCAGATTTAAGTCAAAACTGTAACTTGGCCACTTAGGAATATTCACGGTCTTCTTGGTAAGCAACTTCATTGTAGATTTGGCCTTGTGTTGAAGGTTATTGTAATGCTGAAAGATGAATTCCTCTCCCAGTGTCTGGTGTAAAGCAGACTGAAGCAGGTTATGCTCTAGGAGTTTGCCGGTACTTAGCCCTATCCCAATTCTTTCTTTCTTCCTGAAAAACTCCCCAGTATTTACCGATGTCAAGCATACCAATACCATGATGCAGCCACCATCATGCTTGAAAATAAGGAGGCAGTTGCTTATTAATGTGTTGTGTTGGATTTGACCCAAACATAGGGCCTTGCATTTAGGCCAAAAAGTTTATTCCTTTGCCATGTTTAGTTGCATTATTACTTTAGTGCCTTGTTCCATACGGGGCGGCAGGTAGCCTAGTGGTTAGAGTGTAGGGGCGGCGGGTAGCCTAGTGGTTAGAGTGTAGGGGAGGCGGGTAGCCTAGTGGTTAGAGTGTAGGGGCGGCAGGTAGCCTAGTGGTTAGAGTGTAGGGGCGTAGCCTAGTGGTTAGGGTAGCCTAGTGGTTAGAGTGTAGGGGAGGCGGGTAGCCTAGTGGTTAGAGTGTAGGGGCGGCAGGTAGCCTAGTGGTTAGAGTGTAGGGGCGGCAGGTAGCCTAGTGGTTAGAGTGTAGGGGCGGCAGGTAGCCTAGTGGTTAGAGTGTAGGGGCGGCAGGTAGCCTAGTGGTTAGAGTGTAGGGGCGGCGGGTAGCCTAGTGGTTAGAGTGTAGGGGAGGCGGGTAGCCTAGTGGTTAGAGTGTATGGGGGCGGGAGGTAGAGGAGGCGGGCCTAGTGGTTAGAGTGTAGGGGCGGCAGGTAGCCTAGTGGTTAGAGTGTAGGGAGGCGGGTAGCCTAGTGGTTAGAGTGTAGGGGCGGCGGGTAGCCTAGTGGTTAGAGTGTAGGGGAGGCGGGTAGCCTAGTGGTTAGAGTGTAGGGGCGGAGGTAGCCTAGTGGTTAGAGTGTAGGGGCGGCAGGTAGCCTAGTGGTTAGAGTGTAGGGGAGGCGGGTAGCCTAGTGGTTAGAGTGTAGGGGCGGGAGGTAGCCTAGTGGTTAGAGTGTAGGGGAGGCGGGTAGCCTAGTGGTTAGAGTGTAGGGGCGGCAGGTAGCCTAGTGGTTGGTTAGAGTGGTTAGAGTGGGGCGGCAGGTAGCCTAGTGGTTAGAGTGTAGGGCGGCAGGTAGCCTAGTGGTTAGAGTGTAGGGGAGGCAGGTAGCCTAGTGGTTAGAGTGTAGGGGCGGCGGGTAGCCTAGTGGTTAGAGTGTAGGGGCGGCGGGTAGCCTAGTGGTTAGAGTGTAGGGGCGGCAGGTAGCCTAGTGGTTAGAGTGTAGGGGAGGCGGGTAGCCTAGTGGTTAGAGTGTAGGGGCGGCTGGTAGCCTAGTGGTTAGAGTGTAGGGAGGCGGGTAGCCTAGTGGTTAGAGTGTAGGGGCGGCAGGTAGCCTAGTGGTTAGAGTGTAGGGGCGGCAGGTAGCCTAGTGGTTAGAGTGTAGGGGCGGGAGGTAGCCTAGTGGTTAGAGTGTAGGGGCGGCAGGTAGCCTAGTGGTTAGAGTGTAGGGGAGGCGGGTAGCCTAGTGGTTAGAGTGTAGGGGCGGCGGGTAGCCTAGTGGTTAGAGTGTAGGGGAGGCGGGTAGCCTAGTGGTTAGAGTGTAGGGGCGGCAGGTAGCCTAGAGGTTAGAGTGTAGGGGAGGCGGGTAGCCTAGTGGTTAGAGTGTAGTGGTTAGGGGCGGCGGGTAGCCTAGTGGTTAGAGTGTAGGGGAGGCGGGTAGCCTAGTGGTTAGAGTGTAGGGGCGGCGGGTAGCCTAGTGGTTAGAGTGTAGGGGCGGCAGGTAGCCTAGTGGTTAGAGTGTAGGGGCGGCAGGTAGCCTAGTGGTTAGAGTGTAGGGGAGGCAGGCAGCCTAGTGGTTAGAGTGTAGGGGAGGCGGGTAGCCTAGTGGTTAGAGTGTATGGTCGGCAGGTAGCCTAGTGGTTAGAGTGTAGGGGAGGCGGGTAGCCTAGTGGTTAGAGTGTAGGGGCGGCAGGTAACCTAGTGGTTAGAGTGTAGGGGCGGCAGGTAGCCTAGTGGTTAGAGTGTAGGGGCGGCAGGTAGCCTAGTGGTTAGAGTGTAGGGGAGGCGGGTAGCCTAGTGGTTAGAGTGTAGGGGAGGCGGGTAGCCTAGTGGTTAGAGTGTATGGTCGGCAGGTAGCCTAGTGGTTAGAGTGTAGGGGAGGCGGGTAGCCTAGTGGTTAGAGTGTAGGGGCGGCAGGTAACCTAGTGGTTAGAGTGTAGGGGCGGCAGGTAGCCTAGTGGTTAGAGTGTAGGGGCGGCAGGTAGCCTAGTGGTTAGAGTGTAGGGGAGGCGGGCAGCCTAGTGGTTAGAGTGGTTAGAGGGATGGCGGGTAGCCTAGTGGTTAGAGTGTAGGGGAGGCAGGTAGCCTAGTGGTTAGAGTGTAGGGGCGGCAGGTAGCCTAGTGGTTAGAGTGTAGGGGCGGCAGGTAGCCTAGTGGTTAGAGTGTAGGGGCGGCAGGTAGCCTAGTGGTTAGAGTGTAGGGGAGGCGGGCAGCCTAGTGGTTAGAGTGTAGGGGGCGGGTAGCCTAGTGGTTAGAGTGTAGGGGCGGCAGGTAGCCTAGTGGTTAGAGTGTAGGGGCGGCAGGTAGCCTAGTGGTTATAGTGTAGGGGAGGCAGGGTAGCCTAGTGGTTAGAGTGTAGGGGTCGGCAGGTAGCCTAGTGGTTAGAGTGTAGGGGAGGCGGGTAGCCTAGTGGTTAGAGTGTAGGGGCGGCAGGTAAGCCTAGTGGTTAGAGTGTAGGGGCGGCAGGTAGCCTAGTGGTTAGAGTGTAGGGGCGGCAGGTAGCCTAGTGGTTAGAGTGTAGGGGAGGCGGGCAGCCTAGTGGTTAGAGTGTAGGGGAGGCGGGTAGCCTAGTGGTTAGAGTGTAGGGGCGGCAGGTAGCCTAGTGGTTAGAGTGTAGGGGCGGCAGGTAGCCTAGTGGTTAGAGTGTAGGGGCGGCAGGTAGCCTAGTGGTTAGAGTGTAGGGGCGGCAGGTAGCCTAGTGGTTAGAGCGTTGGGTCAGTAACCGAACGGTTGCTGGAACGAATACCAGAACAAGGAAGTTAACACATTGTTCCCGGAAAGCCCGTCATTGTAAATTAGAATTTGTTCTTAACTGACTTGCCTAGTTCAATTTTTTTTTAAAGTTAAGTACAAGATGCATGTTTTGGAATCTTTTCACTTGGTCATTAATGTGGAGTCACTACAATGTTAATTCATCCTCTCCCATCTCAGCCATTGAACTTTGTAGCCGTTTTAAAATCACCAATTGCCCCATGGTGACATCCCTGAGCAGTTTCATTCCTGTCCTAAAGCACAGTTCAGAAGGATGACTGTATCCGAGGTGTCTGGGTGGTTTAACACATAATCCTCAGCATCATTATAAACTAGACCATGCTTAAGGAGATATTCAATGTCAGATGTGTTATTGTGACCAATCACTGCCCTTTATGAGGCTTTTGAAAAGCTCCCTGGTCTTGTAGATGAACGTGTGTGTGAAATGCAATACTTGACTGAGAGACCTTACAGGTGTTTTATGTATGGGGGACAGAGTAAGGGTTAGTCATTAAATCATGTCAAACCCTATTATTTGCCAGAGTACACGTAAATTTTGTGATTTGGTCATTTGACTTATTTAGGTTTGCCTAAACAAAGGGGCTGAATACTTATGCAACAACTATTTTAGTTATTGAAATGTTTTATTCATCCCAACAAAAATTAAACAAATATACCACTTGGACAAGAGTATTTTGCGGGGGCCTCCCGGGTGGCGCAGTGGTTAAGGGCTGTGCCATCAGAGACTCTGGGTTCTCGCCCAGGCTCTGTCGTAACCGGCCGCGACCAAGAGGTCCGTGGGGCGACGCACAATTGGCCTAGCGTCGCCCGGGTTCGGGAGGGGTTGGCCAGTAGGGATGTCCTTGAGTCATCGCGCACCAGCGACTCCTGTGGCGGGCCAGGCGCAGTGCGCGCTAACCAATGTTGCCAGGTGCACAGTGTTTCTTCCGACACATTGGTGCGGCTGGCTTTTAAGAAGCAGTGTTGTGTATCGGAGGACGCATGACTTTCAACCTTCGTCTCTCCCGAGCCCGTACGGGAGTTGTAGCGATGAGACAAGATAGTAGCTACTAAAACAATTGGATACCACGAAATTGGGGAGAAAACGGGGTAAGAATTAATAATTTAATTTATTTTTTAAATAGTATTTTGTGCACATTGTCATCCCACTTTAACGCAATAAAATGTGAAAAAGTGCCTTGACGAATACTTCTGCAAGGCACTGCATATTGTACCAGTGTAGAGATGATAACCGTTAAAAGCAGTTAGCTGCCGAAAACACAGTTGACCAATTGGTCTATAGGCTAATTTGCATAATTTCGTGGAATGAAATTGTCCGGTGTGCATTTACAAAATAATGCATCTTATTTATCACACAAGCAACAATCACCTATTCTGCAAGCTCCTCCTCCAGCTGGTTGCAGCTTGAAGTGAAACATGTAATCGCATAAACCCAGTCGTCGCACAACAATTCTAAATGCAATTTGAGTGAAAACGATGTTGGCCACCAGCCTTGTGAGTTACTGGATTTTTTTTTCTCATTTTGTCTGTCATAGTTGAAGTGTACCTATGATGGAAATTACAGGCCTCTCATCTTTTTAAGTGGGAGAACTTGCACAATTGGTGGCTGACTAAATACTTTTTTGCCCCACTGTATCTCTTGTTCTACTGGTTTTCAATTCTCTTCCAGAAGTTAAAAGGCATATAGTCATTAACTACCCATCTTAATTGTTGCATCTTTAGATCTCACCTCTTTCTACATTTCTAACAGATTTCAATCTCAGTCACATGAACTGCTCACATCAGGTGCACTTTTGAGAACAGTCTTTTCCAGCCAATTGCTTTTGGCCAAATGTTTGAAAATATTTTTTGCATTGACTGCTTCATTGCAGTAATTGTATGTTCAATACTACAGTGGCTTTGCTAAGTATCCACACCCCTTGACTTTTTCCACGTTGTTGTATTAAGTTGAGATTTGTCGTCACTGGTCTACACAAAATACCCTATAACGTCAAAGTGGAATTTTTTATTTCTTTTTACAAATTAATAAAAAATGAAAAGCTGAAAAGTCTTGAGTCAATAAGTATTCAACCTCTTATGGCAAGCCCAAATAAGTTCAGGAGTAAAAATGTGCTCAACTAGTCATATAATAAGTTGCATGACTCACTGGGTGTTTAATAATTTCTTTAAGAGTCTATGACATTGGGGAGAAGCTGACATATGGAATTGTTTTAAGATGGTCACACTGGATCATTTTTGCTATTTGATTTTGAATTTTAGGACCCCTTTATATATATTTTTTTATACCTAAGAAACTTGTATAAAATATTGATTTTGGACCATAGAAACTCAACACAATTAATAAATAGCAAAAAGGACAATCAAAAAATAAATCATAAACTAGGTTTAAGCTAGAAGGTAACCGATACCGGTAAAAAAAAATATATATATATATATTATCCCAAGTTTTTAAAATATTTTTTTTAATATCTCCTAGATTTAGGACAGACGAGAGTCTGTCCTAAATCTAGGATAAAAAAAATGAAAAAAACATGGGAAATGTAAATACATATACATTTTGTTAACACATATTTAACTTTTTATTTTTTTATTACCGGTATCGGTTACCTTCAGACGAGTCACGACACTTGTGGGGGTGGTGGAGCAAAACGGAGAACACAATCGTGTTTGTGAGAGGCTCCCCCTTAGGACGCTACAAACAATTTCGTTACAAGAGTGATTTTCAGATGTGGCAGAGCTAGAGCGGTGTTTGTCACACCATGAGACCTTTCACCGCAGATGCGGAAGTGCGACACTGGCAGATGAGGTGGGTAGAGATACATTCAATGCAAAAAAAAAAACTCATCTCTAGCTTAACTTCTTGGTGACAGGGGGCAGTATGGAGTAGCTTGGATGAATAAGATTCCCAGAGTAAACTGCCTACTACTCTGTCCCAGATGCTAATATATGCATATTATTAGTAGTATTGGATAGAAAACACTGAAGTTTCTAAAACTGTTTGAATGATGTCTGTGAGTATAACAGAACTCATATGGCAGGCGAAAACCTGAGAAAAATCTAACCAGGACGTGGGAAATCTGCGGCTTGTCGTTTTTTAAAACTCAGCCCCTATTGTAGATACAGTGGGAAATTGGTTATGTTGCACTTCCTAAGGCTTCCACTAGATGTCAACTGTCTTTGGAAACTTTGTTTGAGGATTCTACTGTGAAGTGGGACCGAATGAGAGAGGAATGAGCCAGGTGTCTGGCAGATTGCCACAGGCTCTGAGGCGCGGTCACGAGAGAGTTAGCTCTCGTTCCATTGCTTTTCTACAGACATAGGAATTCTCCGGTTGGAACATTATTGAAGATTTATGATAAAAACATCCTAAAGATTGATTCTATACTTAGTTTGAAAAGTTTCTACAGGCTGTAACGGAACTTTTTGAACTTTTCGTCCGACGTTCGGCTGGACCTGAACGCGCTTTGGATTTGTTTACCAAACGCCCTAACAAAAGAAGATATTTGGACATAAATGGACATTATCGAACAAAACAAACATTTATTATGGAACTGCGATTCCTGGGAATGCATTCTGATGAAGATCAAAGGTAAGTGAATATTTATAGTGCTATTTCTGACTAATGTCGACCACCCAATATGGCGGATATCTTTTTGGCGGCTTTGTTGTCTGAGCGCTGTACTCAGATTATTGCATGGTTTGCTTTTTCCGTAAAGTTATTTTGAAATGTGACACAGCGGTTGCATTAAGGAGAAGTATCTAATTCCATGTATAACAGTTGTATTTTCATCAACACTTATAATGAGTATTTCTGTAAATAGATGTGGCTCTCTGCACAATCACTGTATGTTTTAGAACTACGAACGTAACGTGCCAATGTAAAATGAGATTTGATATAAATATGCATTTTAATCGAACAAAACGTACATGTATTGTGTAACATGAAGTCCTATGAGTGTCATCTGATGAAGATCAAAGTTTAGTGATTCATTTACCTCTGTGCTTTTTGTGACTCTCTCTCTCTTTGGCTGGAAAAATGGCTGTGTTTTTCTGTGAGTTGGTGGTGACCTAACAATCGTTTGTGGTGCTTTCGCTGTAAAGCATTTTTTAAATCAGACACTGTGGCTGGATTAACGAGAACTTTATCTTTAAAATGGTGTAAAATACTTGTATGCTTGAGGAATTGTAAATATGAGATTTTTGTTGTTTTGAATTTGGCGCCCTGCACTTTCACTGGCTGTTGGCGAGGTGGGACGCTACCATCCCACATATCCCAGAGGGGTTAAACTAACTGATTTTGATAGATTTTTTGGTCATGTAACTTAGATGAACTCACTGGTGCGTCAATCGACTCTAGGGGGTTAATAATAGTGTTTAACACGACTGCATCATCTCTGTACCTATCACACACATTTATCTGTTCAAATCAAATCAAATCAAAATCAAATTTTATTTGTCACATACACATGGTTAGCAGATGTTAATGCGAGTGTAGCGAAATGCTTGTGCTTCTAGTTCCGACAATGCAGTAATAACGAACAAGTAATCTAACTAACAATTCCAAAAAAACTACTGTCTTATAACACAGTGTAAGGGGATAAAGAATATGTACATAAGGATATATGAATGAGTGATGGTACAGAGCAGCATAGGCAAGATACAGTAGATGATATCGAGTACAGTATATACATATGAGATAAGTATGTAAACCAAGTGGCATAGTTAAAGTGGCTAGTGATACATGTATTACATAAGGATGCAGTCGATGATATAGAGTACAGTATCTACATATGCATATGAGATGAATAATGTAGGGTAAGTAACATTATATAAGGTAGCATTGTTTAAAGTGGCTAGTGATATATTTACATCATTTCCCATCAATTCCCATGATTAAAGTGGCTGGAGTAGAGTCAGTGTCATTGACAGTGTGTTGGCAGTAGCCACTCAATGTTAGTGGTGGCTGTTTAACAGTCTGATGGCCTTGAGATAGCTGTTTTTCAGTCTCTCGGTCCCAGCTTTGATGCACCTGTACTGACCTCGCCTTCTGGATGACAGCGGGGTGAACAGGCAGTGGCTCGGGTGGTTGATGTCCTTGATGATCTTTATGGCCTTCCTGTAGCATCGGGTGGTGTAGGTGTCCTGGAGGGCAGGTAGTTTGCCCCCGGTGATGCGTTGTGCAGACCTCACTACCCTCTGGAGAGCCTTACGGTTGAGGGCGGTGCAGTTGCCATACCAGGCTGTGATACAGCCCGCCAGGATGCTCTCGATTGTGCATCTGTAGAAGTTTGTGAGTGCTTTTGGTGACAAGCCGAATTTCTTCAGCCTCCTGAGGTTGAAGAGGCGCTGCTGCGCCTTCCTCACGATGCTGTCTGTGTGAGTGGACCAATTCAGTTTGTCTGTGATGTGTATGCCGAGGAATTTAAAACTTGCTACCCTCTCCACTACTGTTCCATCGATGTGGATGGGGGTGTTCCCTCTGCTGTTTCCTGAAGTCCACAATCATCTCCTTAGTTTTGTTGACGTTGAGTGTGAGGTTATTTTCCTGACACCACACTCCGAGGGCCCTCACCTCCTCCCTGTAGGCCGTCTCGTCGTTGTTGGTAATCAAGCCTACCACTGTTGTGTCGTCCGCAAACTTGATGATTGAGTTGGAGGCGTGCATGGCCACGCAGTCGTGGGTGAACAGGGAGTACAGGAGAGGGCTCAGAACGCACCCTTGTGGGGCCCCAGTGTTGAGGATCAGCGGGGAGGAGATGTTGTTGCCTACCCTCACCACCTGGGGGCGGCCCGTCAGGAAGTCCAGTACCCAGTTGCACAGGGCGGGGTCGAGACCCAGGGTCTCGAGCTTGATGACGAGCTTGGAGGGTACTATGGTGTTGAATGCCGAGCTGTAGTCGATGAACAGCATTCTCACATAGGTATTCCTCTTGTCCAGATGGGTTAGGGCAGTGTGCAGTGTGGTTGAGATTGCATCGTCTGTGGACCTATTTGGGCGGTAAGCAAATTGGAGTGGGTCAAGGGTGTCAGGTAGGGTGGAGGTGATGTGGTCCTTGACTAGTCTCTCAAAGCACTTCATGATGACGGATGTGAGTGCTACGGGGCGGTAGTCGTTTAGCTCAGTTACCTTAGCTTTCTTGGGAACAGGAACAATGGTGGCCCTCTTGAAGCATGTGGGAACAGCAGACTGGTATAGGGATTGATTGAATATGTCCGTAAACACACCGGCCAGCTGGTCTGCGCATGCTCTGAGGGCGCGGCTGGGGATGCCGTCTGGGCCTGCAGCCTTGCGAGGGTTAACACGTTTAAATGTCTTACTCACTTCGGCTGCAGTGAAGGAGAGACCGCATGTTTCCGTTGCAGGCCGTGTCAGTGGCACTGTATTGTCCTCAAAGCGGGCAAAAAGTTATTTAGTCTGCCTGGGAGCAAGACATCCTGGTCCGTGACTGGGCTGGGTTTCTTCCTGTAGTCCGTGATTGACTGTAGACCCTGCCACATGCCTCTTGTGTCTGAGCCGTTGAATTGAGATTCTACTTTGTCTCTGTACTGGCGCTTAGCTTGTTTGATAGCCTTGCGGAGGGAATAGCTGCACTGTTTGTATTCAGTCATGTTACCAGACACCTTGCCCTGATTAAAAGCAGTGGTTCGTGCCTTCAGTTTCACACGAATGCTGCCATCAATCCACGGTTTCTGGTTAGGGAATGTTTTAATCGTTGCTATGGGAACGACATCTTCAACGCACGTTCTAATGAACTCGCACACCGTATCAGCGTATTCGTCAATGTTGTTGTCTGACGCAATACGAAACATCTCCCAGTCCACGTGATGGAAGCAGTCTTGGAGTGTGGAGTCAGCTTGGTCGGACCAGCGTTGGACAGACCTCAGCGTGGGAGCTTCTTGTTTTAGTTTCTGTCTGTAGGCAGGGATCAACAAAATGGAGTCGTGGTCAGCTTTTCCGAAAGGGGGCGGGGCAGGGCCTTATATGCGTCGCGGAAGTTAGAGTAACAATGATCCAGGGTCTTTCCACCCCTGGTTGCGCAAAATGGATATGCTGATAAAATTTAGGGAGTCTTGTTTTCAGATTAGCCTTGTTAAAATCCCCAGCTACAATGAATGCAGCCTCCGGATAAATCGTTTCCAGTTTGCAGAGAGTTAAATAAAGTTCGTTCAGAGCCATCGATGTGTCTGCTTGGGGGGATATATACGGCTGTGATTATAATCGAAGAGAATTCTCTTGGTAGATAATGCGGTCTACATTTGATTGTGAGGAATTCTAAATCAGGTGAACAGAAGGATTTGAGTTCCTGTATGTTTCTTTCATCACACCATGTCACGTTGGCCATAAGGAATACGCCCCCGCCCGTCTTCTTACCAGAAAGATGTTTGTTTCTGTCGGCGCGATGTGTGGAGAAACCCGCTGGCTGCACCGCTTCGGATTGCGTCTCTCCAGTTAGCCATGTTTCCGTGAAGCAGAGAACGTTACAGTCTCTGATGTCCCTCTGGAATGCTACCCTTGCTCGGATTTCATCAACCTTGTTGTCAAGAGACTGGACATTGGCAAGAAGAATGCTAGGGAGTGGTGCACGATGTGCCCGTCTCCGGAGTCTGACCAGAAGACCGCTTCGTTTCCCTCTTTTTCTGAGTCGTTTTTTTTTTTGGTCGCTGCATGTGATCCACTCGGTTACACTGGTTGTAAGGCAGAACACAGGATCCGCATCGCGAAAAACATATTCTTGGTCGTACTGATGGTGAGTTGACGCTGATCTTATATTCAGTAGTTCTTCTCGGCTGTATGTAATGAAACCTAAGATGACCTGGGGTACTAGTGTAAGAAATAACACGTAAAAAAACAAAAAACTGCATAGTTTCCTAGGAACGCGAAGCGAGGCGGCCATCTCTGTCGGCGCCGGAAGATGTATCTGTTGAGGTCCCTCTGTCGAGCAGTGAATTTCAAACAAATACCAGGGAGGTTTTCCAATGCCTCGCAAAGGGCACCTATTGCTAGATCAGCAGACACAGAATATTCCTCTGAGCATGGTGAAGTTATTAATTACACTTTGGATGGTGTATCAATACACCCAGTCGTAGAATAATACAGGGGACCTTCTAAAGGAGTTGTCAGAAAGGAAGGAAAACCACTCAAGGATTTCACCATGAGGCCAATGGTGATCATGGTAAAGAGAAAACTGAGGAAGGATCAACAACATTGTAGTCAGTCCACAATACTAACCTAATTAGCAGAGTGAAAAGAAGGAAGCCTGTACATAATACAAACATTTCAAACATCCATCCTGTTTGCAACAAGGCACGAAAGTAACATGCTGACCACACCGCTTGCTTCGCATACTCTGCTAAATAAATGTACACATACATGTTATTCAATCATTGCACCCACACTGCTCACGCGTGTCTGTGTAGTCAAGCGTTAAAATAGAACTTGGTTCTATTTGTGACGCTTGACGCACTGCAATTCCCACCTATCCCAGCTCATTGGTTTTTAGGAGAGTATTCCCACAGGGGTGATTGAAAGATGAACTGAGGGCCATACTCCAGTCCAGTTGGTGGTGGTAATGTACCTTAAAGTTGGTTGCCAACCGCCATATAAACTCCAAAGAAGAATGCTGGAGGAGAGGTTACTAGAAAAACTTGGTTTACCCTTTTATCAGAGAAGAGGACTTTGTGTACTTCAAGTTAAAATAACAACCCAATGTTTACTTGTAATTGTTAAGGACTAGGCAGTTTTTCAGGATAAACAAGAAATGTAAGAGAGCTAAGCACGGGCAAAAACAGAGGAAAACCTGGTCTGCTTTCCACCAGACACTGGGGGATGAATTCACCTTTTTGCACGACAATAACCTAAAAACACAAGACCAAATATACACCGGAGTTGCTTACCAAGAAGACCGTGAAAGTTCCTGAGTGGCCGAGTTACAGTTAGAATTTCAAGCTGATTCAAATCACATGGCAAGTCTTAAATGGTTGTCTAGCAATGATCAACAACCAACTTGACAGAGCTTTTAGAAATAAAAAATAAATAAATGGTGCAAATGTTGCACAATCCCAGGTGTGTAAAGCTCTTAGAGACTTACCCACCACCAAAGGCGCATCTACAAAAGTATTGACTCAGGGGTGTGAATATTTAAGTAAATTAGATCATTTCTGTATTTCAGTTTTTTTTTAATTGCAAAAAATTCAAACATGTTTTCACTTTGTCATTATGGGGTATTGTGTGGTTTCATTCAAGCTGTGACATTTGGAATAAGAAAGGAGAATGAATACTTTCTGAAGGCACTGTGAGACGATAGGCTTGTCACGTTACAATTAAACTCTTCAAAAAAAAGTCCAATGCAGCCGTTTTTACCTCAATATCAAAATCATACCTTAAGGTTCTATCTGCAAAAGATGATCCAGAGATATTTGTCTTTAAAGTTGAGAACCCCCATTTGTTTGAATGAAGTCAGCCATTTTGATCTTGTATTCTTTTGAACTTAACATGAATTGGGATATTTAGAATACTATATTATAGGTAGAGAACATTGAAAGTAATTTTAGGGCCTAACGCCCACCGCCACAGGTGGGTAAGATGTCTATTTCCCCATCCACGTTGGCGGGTGGTCAGGGCTCTACAGTACGATTATTTCACTCACATTTCTGAATAAAAATAGTAAAGTATGAACCCATTTAAAGTAAAATAAATGCTGCACTAGCTTTTTAAAAATGATTTCTGCTGTTTAGCATCATAGTTAGTAAATTAATCCCACTAGGTCAAAGAACTACGATTTATGCATAAATGCCTGGCTGGGGGCTGTGTGCATGTGAAGGTGGGTGAATTATATATTTTTTTTAAAGCGCTATGAACAGGTATAAAAGTTGGTCTAATTTACTTGAAACTAAAGTCTACTGAAGTGAGGCTTAGTCCTTCCTTGGCTATTTAAACAAAAAATAGATGTTTCACAAGCTGGGTTGTCTTTCTACATTTGAGTTTCAACTGCTAAGGAAGAGAAGCAATGCGGATGCTAGTCAGATTCTCAATTCCACAGGCACAAACATGACGAGTTGCGCAACCTCGGTAACCTCCCACACTTAAAGGGGCAGGTGAACATGTTTGTCTAATCTGTGATATTTTGGTTAAAAGACTCGACACAAACCGGTGCGCCTGGCACCTACTACCATACCCCATTCAAAGGCACTTAAATCTTTTGTTTCACCCATTCACCCTCAATAGCACACATACACAATCCATGTCTCAATTGTCTCAAGGCTGAAAAATCCTTCTTTAACCAGTCTCCTCCACTTCATATAGACTGACTGACATCAATAAAGGATCAAAGCTTGCATCCCTAATCTAGTGTAATATATTGTACCTGTGTAGAGAATCCAACTCGTCCATCTCGGCTCAGCACGGCCCGGGAGTCGCCACAGTTTATGAAGTAGAGGTGGAAAGGGCTTAGCAGCACACCCACCGCCGTGGAGCCGCTGCGGTCCAGCCCTTGTCGCAGGTCCGTGAAGCTGCGCATGTATTCGTCGATCTTCAGGAAGCCCGCGCGGATCCCATCCTTTACACCCTCCACTGAGCCCGTCCCCGGGGTGAACTCCGCCCCCCCTGATAGGATGTGCTCCAGTAGGTGGGCGGAGCAGTAATTGGCAACGCGGGAGCCGGCATGCCCGTCGTAGACAGCGAAGAAGGACCAGTCGGTGAGGCCGTGGGGCAGGCCCACCATGGCAGTGTGGGCATCCTCCATCTCCACCCGCCAGCCCTGCATAGAGCTCAGGCCGTAATGCAGCCCATTGCCCTCACCATGGGCCGTATGCTTCTCTGTCTTAGGCTTGTCCAGGAACGCCCCCATACCTACAAACTGCTGACAGGAGAGAAAACATACATAAAGCTATGTTATCAACGCAGTCATACTTCAATAGGCCAATGGTGGCTAGGGTGCCACTGAAATGTTTTTCAGCTGGTCATGTTAGTTTTTGGTTCCCTATTTTATTATTAACATCACGATTTGGGTAGGCAACAATGGGTATGCAGACAAGGTATTCAAAAAGTTTGGTCTGAAGTCTTGGTTGAATCTTTGTAATACGCAACTCGGTTATCATGCGCTGATTGAAAAACAATTTCTAATTGCTTTCCCAAAAACCGACTGCAAAGTAGGCCCTCCCTGGCAGAATGATATCATGATAATTTGTATCAAATCACAGGGCATTCTGCCATTACATGTAGCCTACATCGTACAAAAATACATCTAGCCTAACAACATTCTCCTGGAAGGTGCACAATTGAATAAAAGGGCAACTACACCCCCCCCAAAGATGTGTTTGATTGTTTTGAGACCTCAAAACATATCAGAAGACCGCTCTTAAGTCTACAGCAATGCATAAACCATAACATTTTGTATTTTTACATGCATTTATTTTTTTTAAACAAAAGTGTGATTAAATAGTGAAAACCTGAACTACAAGCAAAGGAAGAAGAGAACAGGCTCTGGAGCGGCATGTGGACACGCTGTGCAAGAACTCCGGTACACAGCAGGCAAGACACGTAGCTAGCTAGCACACTTGTAGACTGTGCACTTTGCCCCCCGCCTGCCGGGCACTGTTTTCCCGCAGTTCTGTTAACGACGGCCAGGGTAGGTGTTCGGCAGGCATTAGCGAACACTGGGTGCTAGCAGGAATGCCCACACGCCTTGAACACCCCGAACTGTGGGTCTAAATTACACACTACTGGGCTTGCATGATCTGCTTGAGAAAGATGCAACTGAGGACTGCAATTTGGAGCATTCCTGCTTGTGGACATTCCTGCATCTGCAGGAACCCCTCTTTATACATCTATTGGTCAATTTGTATGCTAGAACTCCTGTACAGGTGGGAGGTGGGGGCACTCTAGTACAGTAGGTGGTGGCAACGCATCAGAAAGTTGGAAGCCAACTGCCGATAAACCCAACAGAAAAAGATGTGGGGCTAGCTAGACAACACTGGAGTTGCTTACCAAGAAAACAGTGAATGTTTCCGAGTGGCCGAGTTACAGTTCAGACTTACATCTACTAGAAATTCTATAACAATACCTGAAAATGGTTGTTTAGCAATGATCAACAAGCAATTTGACAGAGCTTGAAGAATTTTGAAAATATTTTTTTAGGTGGAAAGCTCTTACCCAGAAAGACTCACAGCTGTAATCACTGCCAAAGATGTTTCTACAAAGTATTGACTCAGGGGTGTGCATACTTATGTAAATTAGATTTAAGTATTTTATTTAAAAAATAAACAAAATACAAGTTTTCACTTTGTCATTATTGGGTATTGTGTATAGAGGGGTGAGAGAAAAAAATCTATTTAATCCATTTTAAATTCAGGCTGTAACAACATGTGTGGGGTATTAACACTTTCTGAAGGCACTGTATTGAATTAATTTGATTAAATCTCATTTTTGTTTTAGCACAAAATTCCAAATGCCTGTATCACAAGAAAAAAAAAGTGTTTTTCATGGAGCATTTATGTATTTTTTGACTCGTCTCATTCGTTCGTCCTGTGCTGTGTGTACCTTCCCATTCTCACACACGCCAAGCCACTTCCCCTGCCACTCATAAGAGATAAAAGATCACTTCTTCTTCTCTGAAAAGCCGTTTCATCTCGGTATTTGCATTTGAGGTTTGGTCCATCGGAATAGGTCATGTAGACAATGAAACAAAGATATTATTTTACTGTAATAGGATGAGAATGTTAGCGCAGAGCAGACCCTACTAACACTGGAGTATCCATGAACGTTGATTCTGGGAAAAGTATTCTACGATTGTTGAGCGCGGCAGTGCAGTGCCACGTATCGCCAGCAGGATTATAGCCATAGACTTATTTTCTGGCTTTCTAGTTTGTGTTTTATACATTTGCAATGAATATAAAAATATGCATTTATTGATTTCAACATCTAAGCAAAGTGGACAGGCTAGCATGCTGTTCAAATTTCAAAAAGCTGGAGTCGGACAGGAGGGTGTGTTCATAACAGTTCATCTGTTTTGCCTTGTCAACTTGGATCTATTTGTAAGTTAACTCGACTTGAAATAAAGATTAGTTGGCTACTCACTAGAACATAGGCTTGTGCTGGAGATTGTTTCTGAGATATTCGTTGATTTCCGAAATGCCTGCTATAAGAAGTTGGTCATTATTATTGAATTACGCATGGTTCTGGCTAAAGTTGTAACAAAAAGGACATTTTCAGAGAGACTTGAAAGCCAGATCAGTGATTACAAAAAAAACAGGTAAACGCATTTTGATACAATTATTAGTGGGTCTTATGGTTGTGGAAGGCCTATATGTAGCCTAGGTATAATTACACAGCCCTGAATTCATTAGATTGCTGACTGCTTGAAAATGCAGTCTATTGACCTTTAAAAACTGTGCAATAAAGCTTATAGACAAAAATAAAACTGAGATATTAAGTTTGAAAAAAAAAGAAAAAGATTTATATGCCATATCGACCAGCCCTAAATCGTGAGCACACAGACACACATGGCACGACAGGCATGTGCCCAAAAAAAGGTTGGCAGGCACAAAGAATGACTCCCCAGCTGGCCTCGGAAGAATGAGAGTGTGTGTGTGCGTGCGGGTGGGTGAGAGCCAGTGGGGAGTACACAAGTCATGATGCTCTGTAAAAACACAGTCTATTAATAGTGTGTGGTTTGGGTTTCAAGCTCAAGGTGGGAAAGACACTCCATTCATACCTCTACTAGCCCCCTATCACTCCTTCTACTAGCCCCCTATCACTCCTTCTACTAGCCCCCTATCACTCCTTCTACTAGCCCCCTATCACTCCTTCTACTAGCCCCCTATCACTCCTTCTACTAGCCCCCATCACTCCTTCTACTAGCCCCCATCACACTTCTCTGAGACCCCTACACCTCCTACTCCTTCTACTAGCCCCCATCACTCCTTCTACTAGCCCCCATCACTCCTTCTACGAGACCCCGACCCCTCCTACTCCTTCTACTAGCCCCCATCACTCCTTCTACTAGCCCCCATCACTCCTTCTACTAGCCCCCATCCCCCATCATCACTCCTTCTACTAGCCCCCATCACTCCTTCTACTAGCCCCCATCACTCCTTCTACTAGCCCCCATCACTCCTTCTACTAGCCCCCATCACTCCTTAGCCCCCATCAGCCCCCATCACTCCTTCTACGAGCCCCCATCACTCCTTCTACGAGCCCCCATCACTCCTTCTACGAGCCCCCGACCCCTCCTTCTACGAGCCCCCGACCCCTCCTTCTACGAGCCCCCGACCCCTCCTTCTACTAGCCCCCGACCCCTCCTCCTACTAGCCCCCGACCCCTCCTACTAGCCCCCGACCCCTCCTACTAGCCCCGACCCCTCCTACTAGCCCCGACCCCTCCTACTAGCCCCCGACCCCTCCTACTAGCCCCCCCTCCTACTAGCCCCCGACCCCTCCTACCCCTCCTGGCGACCCCTCCTATTCCCCATCACTCCCCCAACTATCCCCGTCCCTCTACGAGCCCCCATCACTCCTTCTAAGACTAGGCTACCCCTTCGTCCCTATACTCAGAGTCGATATCCACGTAATAAAGAATTCACCAACTAAGCCCACAAATTGGACAAAACAAACATTATTTCCAATTGAGCCCCATTTAAAAAGGAGCCAACTTAGACGTACAATTTTTGCTATACAGAATCAACAAAACATGCCGAAAAGCTGCTGTGTTGTTCAATGAACTGTGCCAGTTAAAAGTTGACACACCTACTCATTCAAGTTTTTTTGTTTGTTTAATTATTCATGGTTATTATTTCAAAGTTTTGATGTCTGCACTATTATTCTACAATGAATAGTAAAAATAAAGAAAAACCCTTGAATGAGTAGGCATGTCCAAACCTTGGACTGGTACTGTACATGTAGCCAGGTCAAAAATCCTGACTTCTGTTTCACAATGCTCCCAGGTAAGGAAATAGAGCCTGTGAGAAGAGCCCTGTGGCTTCAGGCTGTTAGACACCGTGTTCCCACTTTCCCATGCCTAAGTAGGCTACACGTAGCTCTATGTGTGTGGAAAACATTCTCACATGCAAGACATTTAACTTGTTTAGTACAGTCCGTTTGTAACTCCACTCACTACTTGTAGCTGTACAGTCTGTTTGTGTTGTTGGTAGCATTCACTCAATTGGCTACTAGCCAATGGGGTAACCTAGGTAACACAGGTTGTTTTCCCCCACAGGTGGGCAGCGATATTCTATCTAATACCGACTGGGTCTATATCAATGTGTGTGTGTGTGTGTGTGTGTTTGTACAGAACGTCTGTCATGTTAGGCAGTACAACTCTAAAATAAAACAAACTCACTACTGTTGCCTAGCAACCAAACATGCAGTCTAGGCTTCATTCAGCTACCTCACACACTCTCTCAAAAAAAAATGGGAGCAGTGTGTGTGTGTGTGTGCGTGTTCGAGGAGGAACTAGTTACATTGCCCAGCCTGAAATGGCAGGGAATCACAAAGCTCCAGCTTCCTTCTTAGTATCCCCTTTATTCTCCAGTGGCATTTGGATGGACTGCTACACACACACACAGACATAGGTGTTATTGAGACACATACACCCCAGCTCAGGGACAAAACCACAGACTCTCGACCACTCAACCCTCGAAACTGATGTCACCCAACTTAAAACCACAAGCCGAAACCAGGACTCAGATCTCCCACAGCCACACGTGGTTGTCAAGAACCACTGGCTCTGCAGAGGGAAGTGGAGGCCAGTGATTACATAACTCTAATGAGCGCAGAGTACAGCTCTGTGGTCACAAACATACGTCACTTTTCCAACTGTTCACAGATCCATTTAGAGGATTCCATTAGGCTTGCAAGAAAGGAATTTTTCTGTACTTGTGCATGTGACATTACAACCTATTTGAATTCAATCATTTGACAGAACCCCTTTTGATTTGATCAAAACCTTCCATAAATATTTCCCCATTGTATAAGTGCTCAGAAAGTGACTTTTCCATACCCCACCATGAGACAGTCATGTCTTCATCACTGGAAAAGATACAGTTGAGATTGATATTTAAAAGGTTTACAAACAGGGTTGTCATTTGATCATTTCTGGAGATTGCTCTTTCTGATATTTTTTCAGAAAGCATTTTTGGGGATTTGTGTGTATTGGTAGGTAAACACTGCACTGTCGGCGCTAGAAACATATGCATTTCGCTGCACCTGCGATAACGTGCTAATTACACTACATGACCAAAAGTATGTGGACACCTGCTCGTCGAACATCTCATTCCAAAATTATGGGTATTAATATGGAGTTGGTCCCCCGTTTGCTGCTATAACAGCCTCCACTCTACTGGGAAGGCTTTCAACTAGATGTTGGAACATTGCTGTGGGGACTTGCTTCAATTCAACAAGAGCATTAGTGAGTTCGGGTGCTGATGTTGGGCTATTAGGCCTGGCTCGCAGTCGGCATTCCAATTCATTCCAAAGGTGTTCGATGGGGTTGAGGTCAGGGCTCTGTGCAGGCCATTCAAGTTCTTCCACACCGATCTCGACAAACCATTTCTGTATGGATGGAGCTTCCTTTGTGCACAGGGGCATTGTCAAGCTGAAATAGGAAAGGGCCTTCCCCAAACTGTTGCCACAAAGAATGTCATTGTATGCTGTAGCGTTAAGATTACCCTTCACTGGAACCAAGGGACCAAGCCTGAACCATGAAACAGCCCCAGAACATTATTCCTCCTTCACCAAACTTTAGAGTTGGCACTACGCATTGGGGCAGGTAGCGTTTTCCTGGCATCCGCCAAACCCAGATTCGATTGTCGGACTGCCAGATGGTAAAGCGTGGTTCATCACTTCCCACTGCTCCAGAGGCGGCGAGATTTACACCACCCCAGCCAAAACTTTGGATTGCGCATGGTGATCTTAGGCTTGTGTTCTTTGGCGGTTCATATGCTGACGTTGCTTCCAGAGGCAGTTTGGAACTTGGTAGGGAGTGTTATAACCGAGGACAGGCAATTTTTTAGGAGCTACGCACTCCAGCACTCGCCGGTCCCGTTCTATGAGCTTGTGTGGCCGAGACGTTTTTGCTCCTAGACTTTTCCACTTCACAATAACAGCATTTACTGTTGACATTTGATTAACTTGTTGGAAAGGTGGCATCCTATGACAGTGCCACATTCAACGTTTTATTTGACATAGAACTGTAGCGGACGTAGCTGTCCCAAATCAACTCCTCAAACCGTAGCAACTAAACAAAAAAGACTGGATAAATGTAACAAACATATGATAATCATTAGGTAGGATGATTGGATTTGTAAGCATTAAGACAATTGGTTCAGCTTGCCCTCAAAATGGGTGGAAACCTATCCAGTCCATTCAGATCGACATCCCAGCACACCTGATATAGCTAACAGAGATCTTGATGAATTGATTAGTTTAAAATCACACCTGTTAGTGCTGGGCTGGAACTAAAGCCTGCTGAAACTGTAGGTATCCAGGACCAGGGGAGAAAACAAGTATTGTTACCTATCCAATAAGAAATACGAAGTCTTGTTCGAAAATATTTTTGTGCAGATGTAACCGCTGTGAAATGGCTAGCCAGTTAGCAGTGCGCGCTAGTAGCATTTAAATCAGTGACATCACCCGCTCTGAAAACTTGAAGTAGTTGTTTCCTTTGCTATGCAAAGGCTTTACTAGGCTTTTGTGGAGCAATAGGTAACGACGCTTCGTGGGTGACGATTGGGGCAAGGAGATGCACAGAAGCAAACCTGTCACACTATCTGAACACGCCCCTGTACTGAACCACTCAGCCTCGCACTCCACTTCCCTCAATCCCTCAGTGATGGGAGAAAGAGATCTAGTTAACTGTATCAAATGTCATAGCTTGTTCTCCATCTTTCTAAATAGGGAGCCAATTTTTTTTTGCATTTATTTCCATGACTGATCAAAACTAATTTCTCTCATTGCTCCCTCATCCATCTGCAGCAGAAATATCTTTGGAGCATCGAAATCGCAACACATACACTGAAAAAAATAGAAAACTCAACATGTAATGTTGGTCCCATGTTTCATGAGCCGAAACAAAAGATCCAGAAGTGTGCCATACGCACAAAAAGATTATTTTGCTCGAATTCGTTTACATCCCTGTAAGCATTTCTCCTCTACTAAGATTATCCAATAACCTGACAGGCGTGGCATATCAAGAAACTGATTAAACCTATGGTACAGAAATTAACATAAAATTCTCTGGCAACACCTCTGGTGGACATTCCTGCAGTCAGCATGCCAAATGCCCACTTCCTCAACTTGAGACATCTGTGGCATTATGTTGTGACACAACTGCACATTTTGGTGGCCTTTTGTCACCAGCACAAGGCGCACCTGTGTAATGATCACGCGGTTTAGGGAATTGGGCAGTACGTCCAACCAGCCTCAGAACCGCAGACCACGTGTCACCACGCCAGCCCAGGTCCTTCACATCAAATCTTATTTTATTGGCCACATCTTTAGCAGATGTTACTGCGGGTGTAGTGAAATGCATCCAGCTTCTTCCCCTGCGGGATCAGTGGGAAATTGCTCACCTTCGATGGCCACAGAGATGCCATGACGAGAACCTGAGGCCCATTGTCATGCCATTCACCCACCACCATCACCTCATGTTTCAGCATGATAATGCACAACCATGTCACAAGGATCTGAACACAACTCCTGGAATGTGAAAATGTCCCAGTTCTTCCATGGCCTGCATACTCAGCAGACATGTCACCCATTGAGAATGTTTGTGGTGCTCTGGATTGACATGTACGACAGCATGTCCCAGTTCCCGCCAATATCCAGCAATCTTTGCACAGCCATTGAAGAGTGGGACGATATTCCACAGGCCACAATCAGCCTGATCAACACTATGCAAATGAGATGTGTCACGTTGCATGAGGCAAACAGTGGTAGCACAAGACACTGACCGGTTTTCTGATCCACGCCCATACTTTGTGGTATTCTATGACCAACAGTAGCATATTTGTATCCCAGTCATGTGAAATCCATAGATTGGGCATATTGAATTTTTTTTAATTATCGATTTCCTTACATGAACTGTAACTCAGTATAAAATCTTCAAAATGTTGCGTTTATAGTTTTGTTCAGTGTAAAATCATGAGAATCGCAATAGGTGTAAAAAAATATATATATAAAATAAAAATGCACTAAAGTATCATGATCATATCGTGAGGTCCCTGGCAATTCACAGCCCTACTCTCCTGGTCCGTCTTCTCCCTACGAGTGACTCCTCGTGAAACCCAGACAACAAAATTATTTAGGGGACTTTCACAAAATGTAATCCATACAATAGTCTTTTGGAGGAAGGATTGTTGACATATTTTGACATTTGTACAGTGCCCTCCACTAATATTGGCACCCTTGGTAAATATAGTTGAAGTCGGAAGTTTACATACGCCTTAGGCAAATAGATGTAAAAACTCAGTTTCACAATTTCTGACATCTAATCCTAGTAAAAATTCCCTGTCTTAGGTCAGTTAGGATCACCACTTTATTTTAACAATGTGAAAATGTCAGAATAATAGTAGAGTGATTTATTTCAGCTTTTATTTCTTTCATCACATTCCCAGTGGGTCAGAAGTTTACATACACTCAATTAGTATTTGGTAGCATTGCCTTTAAATTGTTTAACTTGGGTCAAACATTTCTGGCAGCCTTCCACAAGCTTCCGACAATAAGTTGGGTGAATTTTGGCCCATTCCTCTTGACAGAGCTGGTGTAACTGAGTCAGGTTTGTAGGCCTCCTGGCTCGCACACACCTCAGTTCTACCCACAAATATTCTATAGGATTGAGGTCAGGGCTTTGTGATGGCCACTCCAATACCTTGACATTGTTGTCCTTAAGCCATTTTGAGACAACTTTGGAAGTATGCTTGGGGTCATTGTCCATTTGGAAGACCCATTTGTGATCAAGCTTTAACTTCATGACTGATATTTTGAGATGTTGTTTCAATATATCCACATAATTTTCCTTGCTCATGATGCCATCTATTTTGTGAAGTGCACCAGTCCCTTTTGCAGCAAAGCACCCCCACAACATGATGCTGCCACCCCCGTGCTTCACAGTTGGGATGGTGTTCTTCGGCTTGCAAGCCTCACCCTTGTTCCTCCAAGCATAACGATGGTCATTATGGTCAAACAGTTCCATTTTTGTTTCATCAGACCAGAGGACATTTCTCCAAAAAGTATGATCTTTGTCCCCATGTGCAAACCGTAGTCTGGCTTTTTTATGGCAGTTTTGGAGCAGTTTTGGAGCAGAGGCTTGTTCTTTGCGGAGCGGCCTTTCTGGTTATGTCGATATTGGACTTGTTTTACTGTGAATATAGATACTTTTGTACCCGTTTCCTCCAGCATCTTCACAAGGTCCTTTGCTGTTGTACTGGGATTGATTTGCACTTTTCACACCAAAGTACGTTCATCTCTAGGAGACAGAACGTGTCTCCTTCCTGAGCGGTATGACGGCTGAATGGTCCCATGGTATTTATACTTGCGTACTATTGTTTGTACAGATGAACGTGGTACCTTCAGGCGTTTGGAAATTGCTCCCAAGGATGAACCAGACTTGTGGAGGTCTAGAAAAAAATAATTCTAAGACTTTGGCTGATTTCTTTCTTTTGAATTTCCATGGTGTCAAGCAAAGAGGCACTGACTTTGAAGGTAGGCCTTGAAATACAGCCACAGGTGAACCTCCAATTGACTCAAATGATGTCAATTAGCCTATCAGACGTTTCTAAATCCATGACATTTTCTGGAATTTTCCAAGCTGTTTAAAGGCACAGTCAACTTAGTGTATGTAAACTTCTGACCCACTGGAATTGTGATACAGTGAATTATAAGTGAAATAATCGGTCTGTAAACGATTGTTGGAAAAATTACTTGTGTCATGCACAAAGTAGATGCCCTAACCGACTTTCCAATACTATAGTTTGTTAACAAGAAATGTGTGGAGTGGTTGAAAAATGAGTTTTATTGACTCCAACCTAAGTATATGTAAACTTCCGACTTCAACTGCATGAGCAGAACAGGCTCTTGATCTTTCATTAAAAATTCACAAAAATCTAACTTTTATTTAAAGTAAAATAATTTACACAAATAAATTTACATAAAACAAATATTTCTCAAATATATGTGTGCCACAATTATTGGCACCCCTTCATTCAATACTTTGTGCAATCTGCCTTTGCCAAGATAACTCAGAGCCGTTTTCTCCTGTAATGGGTAATGAGGTTGGACTATGATGAGACTATTCCTCCATACAGAATCTCTCCAGATCCTTCAGATTCCGAGGTCCACGCTTGTGGACTCTCCTCTTCAGCTCAGGTTTTCTATGGGGTTCAGGTCAGGGGACTGGGATGGCCAAAGCAAAACCTTGATTCTGTGGTCAGTGAACCATTTTTGTGTTTATGTTGAGATGTGCTTTGGTTCATTGTCCTGCTGGAAGATCCAACCAAAGCCCAGTTAAAGCTTCCTTGCAGAGGCAGTCAGGTTTTGATTTAATATCTGCTGGTACTTGGAGTCCATGATATTATGTATCCTAACAAGTTGTCCAGGTCCTTTGGAAGAAAAACAGGCCCACAGCGAAGATAAACCACCATACTTCAGTGGTGGTGAGGTACTTTTCTGCATGGATATCTTTCTGTCTATGCCAAATCCACTACTGTGTTTGTTTCCAAAAAGCTAAATTTTGGTCTCATCTGACCATAGAACCCGGTCCCATTGAAAGTTCCATTAACGTTTGGCAAACTGTGCTTGAGTGTTGTTTGATGACAGCCAAGGCTTTTTTATGGCAACCCTCCCAAACAACTTGTGGTTACGTAGGTGGCGTCTGATCGTAGTTTGAGACTTTCTGACCCCCAGACCCAACTAACATCTGCAATTCTCCAGCTGTGATCCCTGGATATTTTTTGGCCACTAACTAGCCTCCTCACTGTGCGTGCGGTCAGTATAGACACACGTCCTCTTCCAGGCTGATTGTTAACATCTCCAGGTGCTTTAAACTTCTTAATTATTGCCCTGATAGTGGAAATGGGCATTTTCAAATGTTGACCTATTTTTTCATAGCCATTTCCTGGTTTGTGCAGCTCAACAACCTTTGTCGCACATCATTATTGTATTCTCAAGTCTTTCCCATGGTGATGGATGATCTTGGCCTGTATGTCACCTCATATTTATACCCCAGTGAAACAGGAAGTCATGGCATACCACTTAAGTATTCCTAAACCCTCAAGTGACTTTAAAAACATGAAATATGAATGGGAATATACTACAGATTTTACTCATAAGAATTTCTAGGGGTGCCAGTAATTGTGGCACACGTTTGAGAAAAATATTTATTTCACATTAATTTTTTCCCAATAATTTTACTTCAATTAAAAAGTTTGATTTTTTGTGAATATTTGGAATGAAAGACCAAGAGGAAAAACAGCAAAGACATTTTTTTTTGCAGCCTGTTTTGCTCATATTTACCAAGGGCGCCAATATAAGTGGAGTGCACTGTATGTAAAAGCATAATTGAGAAAAAAATGAATCAAAGTTGGCCTTACCCAGGCCTCCTTTAAGACCCTATGTTTCATCTGTAGATGCTACAAAGCCAATATTGGTGTTATATTAAGCTTGTCCGCTTGCTCTGTAGTATGAGTAGTATTTTAAATGTAAAAAAACAACATGTACATTAAGAAAATTTACTAAATTAAACATGAATATTCTAAATAATAAATATACCTATCAGTCTCCTAGAGTAATAAAGATAGGGATGTGTAAATGACAAGGTTCTGTCTAAGTTAACATCATTGCACCTAGTGTCACTACTCTGTATGTGTGCTCTACGTCATGTAACCATGATTGTGTTCCGACCTCAGTACAGCTCAGTGTAAACAAGTAGGTATACCGGTAGGGTCAGTATTATCTGGCAAGGTGAATGGGACAAGTCTGTTGGTTTGACTCCCTGCGTTGTGCATCGTTCTGGTGTGCGGCGACGGAAAATAACCCTACAACGATATAGCCGGCTACTAGGACCCCTGGGGGTACTTAGCCTAGCCACAGCGAGTACTTAAGACTCATGAGACAATATGCTTACTACAGGTAAAAAGAACATGAAGGGATACTTCGGCTAGAGCAGAATTCAGTTGGTGGTAAATGTACAGTAACCGAAAAAGGTTAGGAACCACTGGATTATAGAATTAACTGTGCTAATATTACGCTTGATCAGATTCGATTATTTCTGCCACAAACTGATTTTTGTTGGTTGCGTTAAAACGGACAACAAACCAAACGCCACATTTACCTAGATAGCTGACATTAGTTAAAGGTGTCACCTAAAAAAAATAAGCGGCTAGCTATTTAGCTAAATAGTAGGCAAAATAATGACTTTTCCCTGCCCAAGCACAGCATTTGAAAACAAGTGATGTACCTTTTAGACGACGTTGACAGTCAAAAGCATGTAACTAAGGTTAAACGTTAGCTGCTATTCGTCACACAAATTCATGCGAGAATCAATCACTGGTGACGATAACGTCAGCTACAGTTGTTAGCTAGTTAAATGCGAATAGGCCATGCTAGGCTAACGTTAGCAAGCTAGCCAACACAACGATTGCCCCCTAGCTAAGCCTCTTAATTTATACTTACGTTTCCAACTGTAAAACGAATGTAGTTGTTTTTTAGGTCCCTGACTAGTGGGTATCGTCGTGGTGATATATTGTTTTGTTTCCTTACTTGACAAAACAAAATATGCGAGTTTGGCCTCAGATGAGCGGCGATAATTCCTTTCTCGGCGGTTCCCTGCTTGGATGGCGTAGGTTTTTACGCATGTTTGACACCAAATAGGTTTCTCACATCAACAAAAAAAACTGTTCAGTACGTTTCTACACAAATATGGACAGTAAGAATTGGTTATAATAGACAACACAGGCGAATCTCGCACTTTCGTCCTTTGGGTGCTGAACAAGAGGAGGTGCTATTTTTGGTACTTGTTCGGTGATTGGTCAAGAATTATCGAGGGTGCTAACATTGATTGGTTGAAATCACTTTCAATCAGCTCTGCCCCCGTTCAAATCTGCCGTTTCATTGGTTAATGTGTAACCGTCTGACGTTTCGCAAAGGTGCGCTCGTTTTCCCCGATAGCATGTCCCGAAATCAGCAGATGAGCTCAGGGCTTGAAAGTCAGTTACAAAAAAAAGAGTTTTTAGTTTTAGACAATGATGTGATCTTCCCATACTTCAAAAGATTTACAACTAGATGATTCAAAACACCTAACACACACATAGGAGAGGGAGTGACAGAAAATACATTTAAAACATTTAATTTATATTGGAAAGTCAGTTTAGAAACAATAGCTTATTTACAATGACAGCCTACACCAGCCAAACCCAGACAGCACTGGGCCAATTGTGCACTGCCCTATGGGACTCCCAATCACAGCTATTTATGATACCAGAATGCAGTGCCTTAGACCACTGCACCACCCAGGAGCCCCAAAGAGAAAGGAGAGGGAGAGAAGAGTTATAGGGGAGTAGGATGAGGGAGGTCGACAATAGATTGTGCAGACAGACAGTCTGGGGTCTTTAGGGTGATAATCAGCAATTGCTCCTCCTTGTAAGACCAGGGGAGCTTGTTTTCATGTAGTGTTTCTTTGTGTTTTTCAGCAGGATTAATCTCAGTCTTATTAATGGACAACTCATCAGATATCACAGCAGCTTTCCCCCGAGGCCAACAAGCGTTATGACACTCAGCCACAGGCCTGGGTGAGTGAGTGAGTAGAGTGGGTATTTTCATTTGCTAAAATGCAGGATTAGCGTGGGTAGAATTTGATCATTTTTCTCTGTTCTCAGGATGTTCAATCTCAGTTTACCCCCCTGAACAAACACACGCAGGCTCTGGTCAGCTTGGAGGTTAGGTGTGTGTGTGTGTGTGTGTGTGTGTGTGTGTGTGTGTGTGTGTGTGTGTGTGTGTGTGTGTGTGTGTGTGTGTGTGTGTGTGTGTGTGTGTGTGTGTGTAAGAAAGAAACCGGGGTCAGGGGCTGTGTTGCTCTGGCCCCTTCAGGGGATTTAGAGTCTTATAGCAGCGGATCAGAATCCTAAATTAAAAACTGTCCTGTCTAATCTGCAGGGAGAAAATAGTGTGACACACACACACACACTGAAATCTGAGCACTGATAAACTGTGATCAGTGATTGTGTCCTTGGCCGGATGAAAGAAAGAGGAAGAGAGGGAGGGAGGGAAGAATGAAGGATAGGTAAGGGACACAGATTTACAGTCTCATGTTCAGTCCAGATATCAGATATCTATGTCACATCATTACTACAATATTATTATTGTTCATTCCCAGTTAACACATTTTACAGAGTTTACACACACACACGTGTGCGTGCACACACACACACACACACACACACACACACACACACACACACACACACACACACACACACACACACACACACACACACACACACACACACACACACACACACACACACACACACACACACACACACACACACACTCTTATACACATATTTGATTGCACAATGAAACATTGGTAATAGAAATGTCACAAATATGTAAAAGGTCTAACAGTTGCTTGGTGGCTAGCCCCTTTAAACAATGTTCTGTAAGCTTTACATTGCAACCTGCACCCACCTGGCTCCAATATTTTTTTGGTGGCCCTGGCCTCAGCCATGGAAACACAAAAGTCTGAATCTTTAATTCATTCATTTAAATGTATTCATAGAAATTACTGGTCAGTTTTCATTTCATCAATTGAATTTCAATTAACTACCCGAATTAACTGACTTTAAAAAACATCCCTTGGGTTGTGCCGTGGGGGAGATCTTTGTGGGCTATACTCGGCCTTGTCTCAGGATGGTAAGTTGGTGGTTGAAGATATCCCTCTAGTGGTGGGCGGTGCCAAGAGTGTGCAAAACTGTCATCAAGGCAAAGGGTGGCTACTTTGAAGAATCAAAAATCTGAAGTATATTATGGTTTGTTGAACTTTTTTTTTGGTTACTACATGATTCCATATGTGTTGATGTTTTCACTATTATTCTACAATGTAGAAAATAGTGAAAATAAAGAAAAACCCTTGAATGAGTAGGCTCGTCCATATATGTATATAGTCTTAATTCATTGCTACTTAGATTTGTGTGTATTGGGTATATGTTGTGTAATTTGTTAGATATTACTTGTTAGATATTACTGCACTGTCGGAGCTAGAAGCACAAGCATTTCGCTACACCTGCAATAACATCTGCTAATCACGTGTATGTGACCAATAACATTTGATTTGATTTAAAATAAGATGTAAGTAGCATGTAATAAGATGCTACTATACCGTGGCAAATGGACAAAGAACAAAGATTTGGGAAGACTGGATTGGGGCTGGTTGTGATATATGCTTCCCTCTGGTGGAGAAGTACAGATCACACGCATTTTGCATTGTTATGATTATGAAACAGTCGTTTCATACAGTACTTTCATTACGACAGATGCACAATGGAAAAAGTCACTAACATCTGCAACAGCAAAACATTGTTTCCTTTCAACCTTTTAAGTAAACCTTTTAACATATTTCCAACGGGTAGAGAGACCCTCTGCTAGTCAGTTGCTCGTTTACCAGTAGGGTGTACTCTTGAGCAGCTATTAAAGCACTACTTGAACACGCACAACGCAAAATGTTGGGCATCTTTCGAGCTCCAACTGATGTAATGATTTTACCTCGTTTTTTTCCGGAGTTCCCAGCTGTCTTGTGGTGCGTTCAAGACAACTGGGAAATCTGAAAAATACGAGGTCAAATCATAAAATCAGTTATCCTCAGGTCGGAGCTATAGAGGCCCGAGTTCTCGAGTTAGAATTCTGACTTGGATTAACGTAAAAAAACTATTTTTCACCGTTGCAGCTCGTTCACAATTGTCTTGAGTGCACTGAAGTCGGAAGTCAGAGATTTTCGAGTTCCAAGTTGTTTTGAACTCGGCATTGAAAACATCATAGATACAGAGATGACACCATTGTTATCAATTATGTATTATGCCTCGTTCAAAACAACTGGGGAAAAAATAATTCTGACTGGGAAAAATATTTTTGAATGGTCACCCAACTCGGAATTTCAAGTCGGAAAAAACATCTTTCTCAGATCCGACTTTACGACCTCAAGATCACTGACATGATTTGACCAATTTTTTTCCCGAGTTTCCAGTTGTCTCGAAAGCACCAATAAACCCTGAATTGCTGATATTATGTGTTGGCCAATGAGAGACTTTGAAGCCACTGGTCGGCCATATTAGCACTTCACAGGCTCTCCAACCCGGTTCCTGGAGAGCAACCAACAGATTTTCATTCCAAAATGTATCTAGCGCAACTGATTCTAATAATTAGCTGGTTGATAATATGAACCAGGTTAGTTACAGCTGAGGTTGGAGCGAAAACATGTAAGAGGGTACTTAGCTGAACAGGATTAGAGAGCCCTGCTCAGAAGAAGCAGTCTCCATAGGAATGAATGGAAATCTACAGTATTGCGCAAGAAATATAAGTTAAATATGCAATTCAATTGCACAATTAAATGTTTCAAGGACACAATTACAGGTATTATTTTGTGGTAGTGGCCACAGTAACATTATAAAAAGTATGATTTAAGGAAAATGCTTTTATATATGTTTATGTTTAGCTCACATAATATTATTTTTAATGTAAGCATTAAAGTGTCTGTAATATCATAAACGTAAGGAAAAATGAATGTAGACATTAATAAATGCTTTTCTATAAGTTCCCTAAATATTTTTCTCAACTCCTTGGGGAGTTCCAAGATGGAGGCTAGGTGAATTCAAAACAGCACACCTTGTCATTGATCCTGTGTGTATATAATTAATTGGTTGTAACTTTTGTATTTGTCTTCTCCGCTGTTCGGTCAAGCGGGATCAGTTAAAAATTCTCTGCTCCAGGTGAGGCTCGAACTCACAACCTCGGCATAGCTCAACTGAAATACTGCTGTATAAGTACCGCGCGCTAACCGATTGCGCCACTGGAGCCCCGATGATGCCGACTAGGAATACCGTTTAAGAATGTCATGTTTGTTCATTAGGGAGACGACTTTTTCTTTTTTCCTTTTTTTCTACATCCAACCGAGTAGCTTGCAGCTAATTGTGTGGCTGACAATAACCGACTACGACGTTATGCAGTGAAATCACTGGCAGGGAGGAACAAGGGAGGAGAGGAAAAATGAAAAAAGAGGAGGATACAGGAGAATGTTGGGTCAGATAACATACGAGGCTAATGGAAAATAAAAGTTACAAACATGAACAATTAGCTAATAATATTCGAAAAATTCTTCCTAAATATCTCAGTATCTGTGGAATAACAGGGACCAACTTGACACCTGAGGCGCAGACTTGAATCAGTTCTCATTGCTGCCATCCTTGGGCCTTCCTCCCTGAGACCAACCATCACCACAAGGCCAACACACACTAAACAGACTGTAGAGACAGAGTGAATTCTGTGTATTGTATGAGGCTATTGTTTATTTGCAAGTATCCCGGGGCAAAGATTATTCTCATAGCTAACCATATTTCCCTTATTCATCTGTGGTTGTGAGGTTCTTATTGAAATTCCTCTGTGAAAAATAGATCATGTATTGTAGGCCAACTCTCTGTGTCCCATTGTGTAGTCTATAGCTTTCACTGGCCGTCACAATGGAGTTAGTCAGATACAAACACTCTCTGCCCACCCTCTCTCTCTCTCTCTCTCTCTCTCTCTCTCTCTCTCTCTCTCTCTCTCTCTCTCTCTCTCTCTCTCTCTCTCTCTCTCTCTCTCTCTCTCTCTCTCTCTCTCTCTCTCTCTCTCTCTCTCTCTCTCTCTCTCTCTCTCTCTCTCTCTCTCTCTCTCTCTCTCTCTCTCAGGCACACAGACCAACACTCACACACACATCCCTGTGGCAAATGTGGTCTCAGAGCATTTCGTATTATTGTGTAGTAAATCCGAGACAGTCTAATATAGTATAATATGTTACGTTTCGTATAGTATGTATTAATTTATCATTCATTTTTTATGATATGTTACTAATTACAATTTGTACAATATGTAACGAATTTGCAAAACACACACACACACTGACCCCTGGGAATAGAACAGTTGAATGAATTCAACCGTCAGGCTCTCTGAAGGAAAGGACACAAAGAGACACGGAAAGGAGACGAGGAAACATAAAGGAGGCGAGTAGAGAAAAATCTGTAATGTGTTTTGTTTTTAATCACGTGACGTACAGGAACACGTGACGTACAGGAACACCAACATAAACATAGTGGAGAAGTAATCAAAGATCAGCTGATCAGGAGGTTTGACCTGAGGCATGCTGCTGCAGGAGACATGTCCTAAAAGTCACCCTATTCCCTAGTGCACCAGACGGCTCTGGCCAAAAGTAGAATAGGGTGCCAAATCAGATTAGATCTGTCATGACAGTCCCAGGTTCTGTTGAGCAAAGAGGAAGCATTCTACCTAGAGCAGGGCTAGGTAGAGCATAGAAATAGAGTGGCTAGACTGTACAGTGTCGCAATGGGTATAGTAATATACAATGACTCTGAGGGAGAGGAGCGTATATCTATGTTGTTGCCTCAGAGGTTCGCAGTGTCATGGAACTGTAGGCTTACAGAATGATGCAGCTATCCTTTTAAATGATAACAATCCCTTTAACCATTTAGTTTGTGATCAAACCATCCCTGTAAATCTAGTTGATCCGATTTGGTTAGTTGATATCTGGTTAGATCTCTTTGACACACGGAGGAGAGCTATACTGTATATACAGTGCCCTCCGTAATTATTGGGACAGTGAAGCATTTTTTCTTCTTTTGGCTCTATACTCAAAAATCAATCAATGACCACGAGGTTAAAGTGCAGACTGTCAGCTTTAATTAGAGGGTATTTTCATCCATATTGGGTTAACCATTTAGAAATGACAGCACTTCTTGTCCATAGTCCACCCATTTTAGGGGAACTAAAGTATTGGGACAAATTCACTTTGTGTATTAAAGTAGTAAAAAGTTAAATATTTGGTCCCATACGCATAGCACACAATGACTCATCAAGCTTGTGACTACAAATTTGTTGGATGCATTTGCTGTTTGTTTTGGTTGTGTATTTTGCTCCCAATGGTAAATAATGTATTGTGTCATTTTGGAGTCACTTTTATTGAATAGAAATAAGAATAGAATATGTTTCTAAACACTTCTGTATGCCACAAAAAATGCCTCCCCTGTTATTGTAATGGTGAGAGGTAAGCATGTCTTTGGGGGGTAATATTTGTGCTTTTTTGTTGTGGAAATTACAGCACTTTTTGTACATAGTCCCCCCATTATAGGGGACCAAAAGTATTGGGACAAATTCACTTATGTGTCTTAAAGTAGTAACAAGTGAAGTATTTGATCCCATATTCAAAGCATTACATCTAGCTTGTGACACATTTGTGAATAATGATGAGTGAGAAGGTCAGTTTATGGCAGCATCCACATTCATGTAGAAATGTTTAGAAACATATTCTATTCTTATTTACAATAATAGTGACTTCAAAAGGACACAATACATTATTTACCATTCATTTATATTGGGGACAAAATAATCTGAAACACAGCCAAAACAAACAGAAAATGCATCCAACAAATGTGTAGAGTCACAAGCTTCATATAGTCATTGCGTGCTATGAGTATGGGACCAAATACTTAACTTTCAAATATTTTAATACACATATAAGTGAATTTGTCCCAATACTTTTGCTCCCCTAAAATGGGGGATGTACAAAATGTACAAAAAGTGCTGTAATTCTTTGAGGGTATTTACATCCGATATGGATGAAAATACCCTCAAATTAAAGCTGACAGTCTGCACTTTAACCTCATAGTCCTTGTTTAATTTCAAGAAGAAAAACTGCTTTACTGTCCCAATAATTACGGAGGGCACTGTATATATACAGTGCATTCGGAAAGTATTCAGACCCCTTGACTATTTCCACATTTTGTTACATTACCGCCTTATTCTATAATGGATTAAATACTTTTTTCCCCTCAATCAATCTACACACAATACCCCATGATGACAAAGCAAAAGCAGATATTTAGATATGTAAATGTAATATTTGATCAAATAAGTATTCAGACCCTTTACTCAGTACTTTGTTGAAGCACCTTTGGCAGCGATTACAAGCCTCAAGTCTTCTTGGGTATGACGCTACAACCTTGGCACACCTGTATTTGGGGACTTTCTCCCATTCTTCTCTGCAGATCTTCTCAAGCTCTGTCAGGTCGGATGGGGAGTGTCGCTGCATAGCTATTTTCAGGTCTCTCCAGAGATGTTCAATCTGGTTTAAGTCTGGGCTCTGGCTGGGCCACTCAAGGACATTCAGAGACTTGTCCCGAAGCCACTACTGCATTGCCTTGGATATGTGCTTAGGGTCATTGTCCTGTTGGAAGGTGAACCTCCGCACCAGTCTGAGGTCCTGAGCGCTCTGGAGCAGGTTATAATCAATGATCTCTCTGTACTTTGCTCTGTTCATCTTTCCCTTGATCCTGACTAGTCTCCCAGTCCCTGCTGCTGAAAAATATCCCCACAGCATGATCCTGCCACCACCATGCTTCCCTGTAGGGGTGGTACCAGGTTTCTTCCAGACATGATGCTTGGAATTCAATCTTAGTTTAATCTGACCAGAGAATCTTGTTTGTCATTTAGATGCCTTTTGGTCATTTAGAGTCCTTTAGATGCCTTTTGGCAAACTCCGAGCGGGCTGCCATGTGCCATTTACTGAGAAATGGCTTATACAAATTTGTGAATAAATGCCTGATTGGTAGAGTGCTGCAGCGATGGTTGTCCTTCTGAAAGGTTGTCCCATCTCCACAGAGGAACTCTGGAGCACTGTCAGAGTGACCATCGGGTTCTTGGTCACCTCCATGACCAAGGCCCTTCTACCCCGATTGCTCAGTTTGGCCGTGCAGCCAGCTCTAGGTAGAGTCTTGGTGGTTCCAAACTTCTTCCATTTAAGAATGATGGAGACTACTGTGTTCTTGGGGACATTCAGTGCTGCAGAAATGTTTTTGCACCCTTCCCAAGTTCTGTGCCTCGACACAATCTTGTCTCTGAGCTCTACGGACAATTCCTTTGACCTCAAGGCTTGGTTTTTGCTCTGACATGCACTGTCAACTGTGGGACCTTATACAGACAGGTGTGTGCCTTGCCAAATCGTGTCCAATCAATTTAATTTACCACAGGTGGACCCCAATCAAGTTGTAGAAACATCTCAAGGATGATCAATAGAAACAGGATGCATCTGAGCTCAATTTTGAGTCTCATAGCAAAGGGTCTGAGTATTTATGTAATAAATAAATTTGTAATAAATGTACACTTTAAAAAAAAAGTTTTTCACTGTGTCATTATGGGGTATTGTGTGTAGACTGATGAGGATTTGTATTTATTTAATCTATTTTAGAATAAGGCTGTAACGTAACAAAAAATGGAAAAACGAGGGGTCTGAATACTTTCTGAATGCACTGTATATATATATATATATATATATATATATCTCACAACCCCCACTCACTGGCATGTAGCAGGTACAGAAGAAGAAAAAACATCAAGTTCACACACTCGTGCACACGCTCATATCCTTGCGCGTGCACACTCGTGCTTAAACACATAAATTCTCACACGCACACACTGGTTTCTGTCCCAGGGAAGTTTAATCTGTACAGGTGGGAACCACTTTCTGTCTGTCCCCACGGCAACACAGCACATCACTTCCTCCCGAGGTGAAGGGTCAGACTCCGTAGGGTGGGGAGGTTCACAATATTTTTTTTAAGTGGGCGATGGGCAGGGCGGGGGTCGGGGGCCAGGTGAAACTAGGGTTAGGGTCTTGCATGTAGAGCATAGGCAGGTGACAAACATGGCAGAGAGATAGGGTCAGAGGTCAGTGGTCAGTCGTGGATAACGATGGGTCCCCTCATCCTGAGGCTGGGGTGGGGGTGTGGAGGGGCGAGGAGCGGCCCCTGCGATAGTGCCTGGGAGGCCTTGCGCAGGGTGATCTGCTCACAGGGCTGCCGACAGGCGCGCCTCAGCTGGGACCGTGACAGCAGCCGCCTGGCCCTCCTGGAGAGACAGGATATGACATCAGAGGGGAACTCAACAGAACGTTAGAACACACGTCTCACTCTAACCTTTTATTCTGCCAAAACATTGAAAGAGACACAGAGAAGGATACATGAAGTAAAGGGCAGTTGTTGCAGGGAGTCTATTACTACAGCATTTCTCTCTATCTCTCTCGGTCTCTCAGGGTTGTTCATCATTTCTCTGAACAGAAACATTTATCAATTTCCTCCAGTACAGCGCATGCTGGGATTTAATTAGGCTAATATAGGCACTATGTGTGAGTGTGTGCGTGCATATTATGTTGTTTTGTCCATTGTGTTTTACTGCATCAAGGAAAGAGAGAGGGAGATGAAGAGAGATATGGGTCCTGAGGGCAGGGCTGTCTGGTGAATGTCTGAGTGTTTATTAGAGAATTTCTCTGTGATATAATCAGTAATATCGATCACTCCATCTAGTGAGGCAGGACCAGTCACAGAGTCATGGAAAATGTATGTGTTCCCCACACACACAGTCTTTTACTGAATATATTCTTTCATAGTCTCAAATCCCAGACCTAGAGCAACAGCATTAGGTCTGGGGAATATGGGGGATTTTCTCGGTAACTTCGAAAGGGTAGGAAAAAAAATGTGAATGGTAATTCTTGCTCTTGAACAATAATGATCTCGGAAACATGACAGAGGTAGACACAACGCGGATGCACATACAGTAGTTAGGCTTATTATATTGGTTGGAAGCTAGTTACCCTAACGTTAGCTGTCATGGTGCATGCAAACTAGTTACTTAGGAAATACAAATATTGTCTGCAAGCTCCATCGGGCTAGTTACAAATGTTGTGTCCGGTGGGGATGTTTAAGGCATAAGGCTCAGAACGGATTTCCTGTATGTCCATTTCTGCCTTGCCCAACCTACGCATGAACCTTGGCACACCTGTAAATTGGAACATTGTCATTGTGGGAGACAAGTTGTCTGCCGGCCCTTGGGAGACTAATCTCTACCTGTTTAGAAATATCGGGCATATGTAATCTCTCACACACACACACACATACACACACAAATGCACACACACACACCACCAGCCTGACCTCTACCTGAGCTCTAATTGGGTCTAATAAAGCATAGAGCATCTCCATCATCTGTCATTAGTGTCAGCCAATCAGATGAGACTCATTAGCATATTCCAGCTGTGATTCTGGGAAGAGGAAGTGTTCTGGCGCACACACACACACACACACACACACACACACACACACACACACACACACACACACACACACACAGTGGCATGTAAGTGGATGCTCCAGTGGTGCAGTAATGATATTTCCACTGAAGCCTGGTCAATTTCAGTCAGTTAGACTAAAATAACCCTTCATCCAGGGAACAAGGGGGGTGATGCGGTTGGCAATTTTTCATGGACACAGTGAGTGTGTCTGTTTGTGTGTGTGTGTGTCTGTCTGTGTGTGAGTGCATTATCCCGTTGACTGGACTGTACGATCCACAAGTGAGAAACAGACTCCACAGGTAACCCAGGTCACGTGTGTATGTGTGTGCTTGCACGTGCGTGTGTACGTGAGTGTGTGTGTGTGTGTGTGGGGTGGGGGGCTTACCGTGAGCAGGTGTGTAACGGCTGCAGCACTGAAATGAAACAAGCAGCCAGTCACTGACACGAAGGGAACCACACGCCGACCCACGATGCAACAGGGCACGAGAGGTCAGGGCCTGTATTCCCAAAGAGTCTCAGAGCAGGAGTGCTAATTAATGTACACTCTTAGGAAAAAAGGTGCTATCTACAACCTAAAAGGGTTCTTTGGCTGTCCCCATAGGAGAACCCTTTGAAGATCCCTTTTTGGTTTCAGGTAGAACTCTTTTTGGTTCGATGTAGAACCCTTTCCACAGATGGTTCTACATGAAATCCAAAAGGGTTATCCTATGGGGACAGCCGAAGAACCCTTTTGGAACCCTTTTCTTCTTAAGAGAGTAGGATTTTGCATTTGAGGTTGTAACAACGTTATATGGAACTGATCCTGGATCAGCACTTCTATTCTGAGACACTTTTTGCATACGGGCCCAGGTGTGTGTGTGTGTGTGTGTGTATGTACATTAAGATACATAATATTATGTGAGTGTGTTTTGTATGAGATGAGCCTATTTGGTTACCTGTGGAGTCCCATTCATCAGCTTGGCAGTGGCCTCAGTCTCAGCCCTGTCTACCCTACAGTTATGATCCCCTGTAAAGGATGTTCAACTAACTATCCCTTAACCTAGCAAGTTGATGCATAGCAAAACAATTTCCATAGACCACACACTAAAAACAAATGGTTCTATATAGTGGCAACTAAGGGTTCTTTGGCTTGTAACCATAATGGAAGGTTTTTGAAGGTTCTATAAAGAACCATGCTCATATGGTTCTAAATGGAACCTGTATGGTGCTATAAAGAACCCTTTCCTAAGGTTCTATAAAGAACAATTGAAAAAGGTTCTTTAGAGCACCAAAAAAGGGTTCCGCTATGGTTACAACCCTTTTGGGAGCTAAAAATAACCCTTTTTTATGGTTCTTTATAAAACCTTTATGGAGAACGGTTCTATAAAGAACCTTTCTCAATACAAACTTTTTTTTGTAGAACCATGCAGGGTTTTAATTCTGGTTTATTAGCCATATTAAATTGTTAAAATTCCATACATTTTATTATTGTGTGTATGAACAAGTTGAATTAGGTGAGCTAGCTCTGGAACGGCTGGGGGTCCCTGAGGAGAGAATTGAGAACTACTGATTTAGTCAACCGTGAGTTTTACGTGAGTCTTTCACACGACACCATCATTGGCCATAGTCATAAGTCAAAATGAAATAGCATAACATAACAGATTAGATAAACTGTAATGACACTCACTCACGGTTGAACAAAAATAGCTGTGTGCGCAAACCTCGACCCAAAATATTTGAATGAGCCGCCACCCCTGCATATGAATTATCACTAAAAGAGGAAAGAACCCTTTTTTGAAGTGCAAAGAACCATTGAAGAGCTCAAATGGTGCTTTGGGTCAGTATGGTTCCACATAGAACCATCACCCTTCCCAAAGAACCCTTGAGGAACCCTCATTTCTTAGTGTGCATCTACAGACCAATTTGACCCATTTTGACTCAGACTCAAATTCTGATGCATCTCAACGCTCAGCAGTGGCCTGTTTATTCATTTAATTTCTACGTCCTGATCTCTATTATTCTATTTCTGTGCTCGGTGAGTTATGGTTGCCGAAGCTTGTCAGGACATGGCTTCTTCAACCCAATCGGCTGTCAGTCCCAGGCATAATCAGCCGTCACGCTCTAATCACATATAAGACAGTCTAACGTATCATTAGCCCAGCAGCCAATCAGAGGCCATGCCTACCTGGTCTCCCGGGAGACGACGAAAAAGCTGTCGTCAGGGGCATCGATCAAGTTTGGGCGTCGCTTCCTAATCATGACTCCGCCCCTAGCACTGCCCCTGGTCCCTCCGCCACCACTGCTGCGGCCGTTGTGCTGGGAAGAACCAATCATAAACAATTAGAATGAGCCAATCAAATACAAGCACCTCATAATCATCCAAGAAAAAACTGCCATGTTAAATGATGTAATATTGCAGAGACAAACTTAAATGGCTGTATTTGAAGTCTGTGGTTGAATTGCTGCCCGACGACATTGCAGACGTTGCATTGCATCATCAACCAATGGTTGTGTTGCTACGTCATCAACTTGGCAGCAATTGGGCAGATTGGTATGTCATTAGCAGATATATTAAAAACCTTTCTCGGTGTTTTGAGATCTGGGATGAGTCTGCAATGAAGTCAAGGAGGAGCGCCACCTACAGTATGTAAAGTGTTACGTAAAAGAAAGACTGTTACTCACCACTGGTCCCGTTGTCTGCCCCGGGTTTTCTACAGAAGGACACAGGAGACAACGCGATAGAGATTAATAGAAGTGTGTGCGATTGTTTGTGTGCGTGTAAGTGTGTGAGTGTGTACCTGGGCGTTTCTCCGGCTCGGCTCTGGTGTGGTGGTGGAAGCTGCGTTTACCCAGAAGGCCGTGGGGACCGTAAGGGAGAGAAGAGAGGAGGCGGCGTGGGGGAGGGGCTTGCAAGCCGAGGGTTCGGTGAGAACGGGGCGCGTGTATCACGGGGCGGGACTCTGGAACACATTACATCACAGATTTGATACCCATATTACCAACTATTTTAGGTTCTTGTTATCATAGGAGTATGTCATTCCTTACGGATTACTTCATGTCATAGGAACACGCCGTGGGATGTATTTGCTCCATCATTTAGGTATTGTGAGTCGGTGTGTGTGTGTGTTACCCAGAAACTGCAAGACGCTGGCCAGGGTGCTCCTCTGGGCAGTCCGGATTCTAGGTGGTCGCCCGACTTGCCCCTCCGACACCCGCAACATATCTAGACCAATCACCAAACAGCAGCTCATCTACTGACCAACTACACCGCCAGTGACAAACAAAGCAGCTGTACTGTCATTCAGTCAGGAATATGGAGACATGTTCAGAGACTAAAGGTGTGAACATCGGTTTATTTACCCGTGCCTGTTGGAAGCGGTGCAGTTTCCTGGTATTGTTTCATCTCTTAAGGCGCAATTTACCTGAAGGCTTCGAAACTAACTGTAGCCCACCAATAATAGCTGTGCAACTACTGATCTGCTAACACAACTATCTAGCTTCAGTCCGAGTTGAGAGCAGTCAGTTTGAGACAAACGCGTGTTTTATAGACAACTTTCTGAATAAGATGGTCATGGGGAGACGTAGTAGCAGTGCTCTCTCTCACACACAAACTGAATATAAGTATAAACACAACACCTAAAAAAAAATGTTTAAAACACACATACATGCACATACACACAGCATGTTGAGGGTGTGATGGAAGCAGGCAGGGAGGCTGAGTCCATGCTGTTGGGGCAGGCCTCATCTGGTCCTCTGGCCAATCGGTATGTTTGGTGTCGTGATGGACAGGCACACAGACACATGAAGCACAAGGACTCAAGAGAGGATGGTTTCAGCTGTGACTTTTATTAGTTAACCACCGTCACATTCATAGAGGGAGATGGAGAGAGAGTGTTGGAGAGAGGAAGAGAGAGACAGTTGAAGAGCAAGAGAGAGGAAGACAAGGTAGGAGAAATAGAGATGAGTCCATATGACTGGGAAAGAGGAAAGTCCCGATATGGGCATGTGAGAGTTGCTTATAGGACGGGAATGGGAGTGGGCTGACAGAGCAACACAGAAACAGGAAATGATAAACAAGCTTCAAACTCAGAAAGAAAAGCAGAGAATGGAGATCTGATTACCACCATCTTCATAGAATCCACTACTGCCTGAACTCCCCCTCCCTCCCTCCCTCCCTCTATGTCCAATTCCGCTTTATCGCCCTCCTTGGTCGTCAGTTGAGCTCTAAATCAAACTGCTCTCGAGCAAATCACACACACACACACACACACAATTACTGGCCCGAAAAAGGCACCGACACACGCAGAAAAGCACACATACAAAAAGGCTCATTAAGTGTAACACGCACTGTGCAAAATAGAGCTTCTCTTAGTAAAATACGTCTCCTCTACTTCTAACCAACCTTAAATATACGCGTACATTCGACAACCATCATGTACCCTGGCCTGGAAAGTAGGAAGAGCATCAATTATATGCATCCATGTTTGTCTATGGGTGGGCATGTATAGTGCAAGGCATGCATGTATAGAAAATGACTTCTGAGAAAAGGTGTGGAGAAGATTGTGTGCTTGTATGGATTCCAAACGGCTCTAAAGGCTCAGTGGCTTAAAAAATTAAAATAAAAACGAACCAAAAACAGACAAACGAACAGATGATGAAACCCAAAAGTCATGAGGACAGGCAGTCTTTATTGAAACCGGGGAGAATACAAAAACCAAAATAATAATAATAATATAATACAATATAACAAAAACAGAGAGAGAGACAGACAGGGAGGGGGGGGGACAGCGAGGTGGGGTGAAAAGGGGGGTGTCAAGGTGAAGGAGGGGGGCGGTGTGTGTGTGTACGTGTGTGTGTACGTGTGTGTGTGTGGGTACGTGCGTGTGTGTGTCATGAGGCAGAAGTTAGGAATTGAAGGAGCTCTTACACTCTGCCTTTATGGCGCCACAGTTAATGGGCACAAAGGGGCGCCGCGCAGCGCGTCGCAGTCTGATGATGTCGCGGCACATGTGGCGTGCCAGCTTGGTGAGGCGGGTGGCCTGCAGCAGGAAGGCCTGCTTGGTCTTCGTGGAGGACTTGGGGCTGCCGCTGTTACGCACCGGCACCATGTGACTGGACTGGCGGGGGCCATGGCCACGCGACCGAGGCTCCTAGAGAAGGAGAGAAGGCTCACATGAATACCTGTTCTCCATGACCAAGAAGATCAACTGTTCTGAACTTTCAGTAACATTGTATAAGCAGAATTTGGTTTTATGTTGAGTGGTGTACAATGTTAAAGAGGACGTGTGGGGGTAGTTAAAGGTGAAGTCTTACGTTGGGCACAGGGCTTGGTGGGGTCTTCTCCTCAGGCGCCTCCGCTCTGCTTGGCATCTTAAGGCCACCGTACTTCTTCCAGTACATCCAGCACGAGACACACAGGCGACATTGCATGTTGGGCGGCCCCCACGAGTACCACTGGGCTGATTGCATTGCTGTACACACACACACGTATATAAATGACTCATACACCTTATCAATGCATAATCAATAAACATGATCAATATCTAACAGTCCATCAATATGGTTTCCTCTTAAACACTGTTCATCAGTCTCTCATCAGGGATAGAGAGCTGGATTGATGGATGGATGAAGGGAGGAAAGTGTACTTACAGTAGCAGCTCTCGCAGGCCCGTCCTCCCCCCGCTGCATGGTAGGCTCCAGGCCCCGCCCCATTCACCGTCGCCATCTTCCCATTGGTCACTGAGATCTGGTTAGGATTGGGCTTATTGCTGCGAAACAAGAGGAAAGTGAAGACAACAAAGCTTACAATCTCAATCCTATGTAACGACTAAAGACAAACATGTCTGCCCTGCTAGAGCTGCCACCGGTCAACTGTAAGTGCTGTTATTGTGAAGTGGAAACGTCTAGGAGCAACAACGGCTCAGCCACAAAGTGGTAGGAAACACAATCTCACAGAACGGGACCACCGAGTGCTGAAGCACCTGTTGTCGGTTGCAAAACCCACTAAAGAGTTCCAAACTGCCTCTGGAAGCAACTTCAGCACAAGATCTGTTCGTTCAGAGCTTCATGAAATGGGTTTCCATGGCCGAGCAGCCAAGTGTTGGCTGGAGTGGTGTAAAGCTCGCCACAACTGTACTCTTGAGCAGTGGAAACACGTTCTCTTGAGTGATGAATCAAGCTTCACTATCTGGCACGAATCTGGGAATCTAAGAACTTGACTGTCCTGAACAGAACCCTGACCTCAACCCCATCCAACACCTTTGGGATGAAAGGAACACCGAATGCGAGCTAGACCTAATCGCTCAACATCAGTGCCCTAATGCTCGTGGCTGAATGGAAACAAGTCCACACAGCAATGTTCCGACATCTAATGGGATGCCTTCCCAGAAGAGTGGAGGCTGTTATAGCAGCAAAGGGGGGGGCCAACTCCATATTAATACCCATGAGATGTTTGACATACTGGTGTCCACATACTTTTGGTCATGTAGTGTATATGGACATTTTTTGACGCCAATTATGGCCGATTACATTGCACTCCACAAGGAAACTGCGTGGCAGGCTGACCACCTGCTACGAGAGCGCAAGCAGCAATGAGCCATGGTAAGGTGTTATCTAGCATTAAACGTAGCTTATAAAAAAACAATCAATCTTAACATAATCACTCGTTAACTACACATGGTTGATGATATTACTAGTTTATGTAGCTTGTCCATCGTTGCATATAATCGATGCGGTGCCTGAAATTGTGTCACTTCTCTTGCGTTCCGTGCAAGCAGAGTCAGGGTATTATGCAGCAGTTTGGGCCACCTGGCTCGTTGCGAACTGTGTGAAGACCATTTCTTCCTAACAACGACCGTAATTAATTTGCCAGAAATGTACATAATTATGACATAACATTGAAGGTTGTGCAATGTAGCAGCAATATTTAGACTTAGGGTTGCCACCCGTTCGATAAAATACTGAACGGTTCCGTATTTCACTGGAAGAATAAACCTTTTGTTTTCAAAATGATCGTTTCCGGATTTGACCATATTAATGACCCAAGGCTCGTATTTATTTCTGTGTGTTTATTATACTATAATTAAGTCTATGATTTGATATTTGATAGAGCAGTCTGACTGAGCGATGGTAGGCAGCAGCAGGCTCGTAAGCATTCATTCAAACTGCAATTTACTGCGTTTGCCAGCAGCTCTTAACAATGCTTGAAGCACAACGCTGTTTATGACTTCAAGCCTATCAACTCCCAAGATTAGGCTGGCAATACTAACGTGGCTATAAGAACATCCAATAGTCAAAGGTATATGAAATATAAGTGGTATAGAGAGAAATAGTCCTATAATAACTACAACCTAAAACTTCTTAACTGGGAATATTGAAGACTCATGTTAAAAGGAACCACCAGCCTTCACATGTTCTCTTGTTCTGAGCAAGGAACTTAAACGTTAGTTGTTTTTTTTACATGGCACATATTGCACTTTTACTTTCTTCTCCAACACTGTGTTTTTGCATTATTTAAACCAAATCGCACGTTTCATTATTTATTTGAGACTAAATTGATTTTATTTATGTATTTTATTAAGTTAAAATAAAAGAGTTCATTGTTCATTCAGTATTGTTGTAATTGTCATTTATTACAAATATATATAAAAATCGGTATCAGCTTTTTTTGGTCCTCCAATAATCGGTATCAGCGTTGACAAATCCTAATCGGTCGACCTCTAAAACATACACTTACTATGTGGGGATGTAAACCTGTTTCAGTTTGCTCTCTGCCTCTGCTGCCTTCAGTCTCTTCTGCTCGGAGAGAAACAGAGAGGAGAGTTAGACTGCAAGCCAAGGAAACACCAGAGGATAGCTTGGCACTGGATGCTACATTGTGGCTAACAGCTAAGCTAGCTAGCTAGTTAGCAGGAGTGGTGTAGAGATACCGAGACTTACCTGCTGTACATATCTGTCTGTTGTCTTCCACATGTAATAATACTCTATTATACTGGTCAGAGACTTCCACGGTAGCTAAAGTGAGGGAAAAGTATTATTAACTCGTGTTTTTGATGTCTGTGGGTCAGATCCCTCAAAAAAAAGTTGAGCAGGCTGACCAGGGTAATTCTGAACCCAACGTGTCAGACGCAAAACACAGTTTAATATATACACAGGCAATCTCACATGTATGGCTATTCATGAGCACCTGACCTCCACACACACACACACACACTTACAAAGTCTTGTCTTATGTCGTTGAAGTCCTTTCCGTATTTCTCCAGAGCCTCCTCAAACATGGCTGCCTCCGAGGCGCTCCACTCCTCCATCTCGTCCCGACACAGCACCGGCCCACCGGACGGCACCAACACACTCAACGCACTGGACAGGTCGTAACCATGACGATGCAGCGTGTCCATCGCATGGAACTAGACACACACAGGCAGATCGAACGTTATAGAGTTGATCAGTGGATGTTAGAGAAGGTTACCGCCGTAGACGAACAGCCAAACCCAGGACAATTAAAAATGGTGTGTGTGTCTTACCAGTGTGATGTCTCGGGAGGCGGCAGCTGCACTCGTATGTAGACTGGGCTGTCTGACCGAGCTGCTACAGTCCAGCGCTCTGGCAAACGTCCCCACCGCCCTACAAACACAGTTTTGAGGTCAGGGGCTAGAGATCAAGGAGATCAAGGAACTGAGAGGTCAGGGGTTAGAGGTTAAATGTCATACCGTGCAACCACCAGGAACTGGTCAATCTGTTTGCTGGAGAGAGGACAATCAGGATCCCACAGCTTCTCCTCTAACTTTGACTGGTCCCACTCATCTGATTCCCCTACAAAGAGATGAATAGAGTCAGAGGGTGTGAGTGTGTGTAAAGAACGTATGGCAAGTATGTCTGTGTGTGTGTGTGTGTGTGTGTGGTGTGTGTGTGTGTGTGTGTGTGTGTGTGTGTGTGTGTGTGTGCCTACCCTCCTGTAGCATGTCAGGTACATCGGCCTGAAAGCGTGGTCCCACTCTGATCTCTCCTTTATCAGCCAACAGTGTCTTCTGGGTAGGGTCGTAGACCAGCGAGTAGAAGAACGTATCCTACATAAAACACGCACACGTTTTACATTATACACACACACACACACACAAAGATGACGCATGGTAGGCATTTTAATGGCAGATGTGGATGCATGGTGCACACACACAAGCCCCCTTACCTCTTTGTCCAGGTAGGAGAGGACAGCTTCAGTCTCATTCAATAATGCCACACTACACTTCCCCCTGGGGGGAAAAAAAAAGACAGAAAGAGGAGAGAGATGGCGAGGGGCGAGACAAAGAGATGGGGGAGTGAAAGGAGAGAAAACGAGCACCGTTGTCTGTGTTAACATGGTTTTATGGCTGGGTGAGTGGGTATGCAGGGGTACTGCCTGTTACAGTAGGGTGTGTGTGTGTACCTGATGTGTGTGGCTGGTAGACTCTCATACTGACGGGAGAGGAACAGTTCTCTGTGGCGTAACTGGTGTTTCTGTTTGTCTGTCAGCTCTGCCTCCAACGGACTCTCTTTCTCCTCCTCTTTCTCCTCCTCTAAGTCCTCTGCGCACACACACACACACACACACACACACACACACACACACACACACACACACACACACACACTAAACACGACCGTCTGAACCTGGACCCCTGCTCTAAGGATCAGGAAACTCTCCAGACATTCAGCTACCGCCAGTTGTTACACTACTACACAAAAGCACACATATGGACGGACGGACTGGCCCCACGCACGGAGCCACTTACTCGCATGTTTGTCAGCCAACTGTATGAGGCTGTGTGAGATGTCTCTCCTTCTGTAGAAACACACCACCTTGGCCTCCACATTGCCACTGGCCGTCTGAAGAGAGAGAGAGAGAGAGAGAGACGTAAAGTGAACTCTTAAAACAACAGATTTATCACAATTAAATAATACTCCTCCACATTACCACTGGCTGTCTATGGGAGGGGAAGAGAGAGTATAAACACTTTAAAAACAGTGTCTTGATTTGAAATGAGAGAGGGGCTGGGACTAAGTAACAAGTCTGAGACGTTGCTCCCTGGCCCAGGAGCCACAACACTGACTGAAAGATTATTTATTTGCAAAGTACATTTTACATTTACTCATACCCAGAATGTTACCCGGTAATATGGTGCTACTAGCAAAAGACAACAAAGAGACAGAAACAGACAGAGGAATTTACACAAAGGTTTACATACATTATATACAAAAAACGATACTATACATTGATTGATTGCCTGATTGGTCAGACAGATGTTTTGTCTCCTCTGAGATTAAACACACTGGAGGAAAAGCATGGAGGAGGAGAGAGGGGAGGGAGGTACGGATTAGGGGTGTGAACTTTAAACAAAATTGGGAGTCTTAACATGACGACAACCGAAAAACTGTTTTTTTTTCCCCCTTCACAAATTAAAATCACAGTGCAGTTATCACAAAACGACCACTAACAGGTCCCAATCATCATCAGAGGGAACATGAAAAAAAAAATGGACAAATACCTAATGCAATAATGCTGTGACCTTAGCAGGAGGAAAAAAAATATATATACACTGCTCAAAAAAATAAAGGGAACACTAAAATAACACATCCTAGATCTGAATGAATGAAATATTCTTATTAAATACTTTTTTCTTTACATAGTTGAATGTGCTGACAACAAAATCACACAAAAATGATCAATGGAAATCAAATTTATCAACCCATGGAGGTCTGGATTTGGAGTCACTCAAAATTAAGGTGGAAAACCACACTACAGGCTGATCCAACTTTGATGTAATGTCCTTAAAACAAGTCAGAGGCTCAGTAGTGTGTGTGGACTCCACGTGCCTGTATGACCTCCCTACAACGCCTGGGCATGCTCCTGATGAGGTGGCGGATGGTCTCCTGAGGGATCTCCTCCCAGACCTGGACTAAAGCATCCACCAACTCCTGGACAGTCCTGGACAGTCTGTGGTGCAGCTCGTTGGTGGATGGAGCGAGACATGATGTCCCAGAACGGGCAGGCCAGTCCATAGCATTAATGCCTTCCTCTTGCAGGAACTGCTGACACACTCCAGCCACATGAGGTCTAGCATTGTCTTGCATTAGGAGGAACCCAGGGCCAACCGCACCAGCATATGGTCTCACAAGGGGTCTGAGGATCTCATCTCGGTACCTAATGGCAGTCAGGCCACCTCTGGCGAGCAGATGGAGGGCTGTGCGGCCCCCCCAAAGAAATGCCACCCCACACCATGACTGACCCACCGCCAAACCGGTCATGCTGGAGGATGTTGCAGGCAGCAGAACATTCTCCACGGCGTCTCCAGACTGTCACATGTGCTCAGTGTGAACCTGCTTTCATCTGTGAAGAGCACAGGGCGCCAGTGGCGAATTTGCCAATCTTGGTGTTCTCTGGCAAATGCCAAACGTCCTGCACGGTGTTGGGCTGTAAGCACAACCCCCACCTGTGGACGTCGGGCCCTCATACCACCCTCATGGAGTCTGTTTCTGACCATTTGAGCAGACACATGCACATTTGTGGCCTGCTGGAGGTCATTTTGCAGGGCTCTGGCAGTGCTCCTCCTGCTCCTCCTTGCACAAATGCGGAGGTAGTGGTCCTGCTGCTGGGTTATTGCCCTCCTATGGCCTCCTCCACGTCTCCTGATGTACTGGCCTGTCTCCTGGTAGCGCCTCCATGCTCTGGACACTACGCCGACAGACACATCAAACCTTCTTGCCACAGCTCGCATTGATGTCCCATCCTGGATGAGCTGCACTACCTGAGCCACTTGTGTGGGTTGTAGACTCTGTCTCATGCTACCACTAGAGTGAAAGCACCGCCAGCATTCAAAAGTGACCAAAACATCAGCCAGGAAGCATAGGAACTGAGAAGTGGTCACCACCTGCAGAACCACTCCTTTATTGGGGGTGTCTTGCTAATTGCCTATAATTTCCACCTGTTGTCTATTCCATTTGCACAACAGCATGTGAAATGTATTGTCAATCAGTGTTGCTTCCTAAGTGGACAGTTTGATTTCACAGAAGTGTGATTGACTTGGAGTTACATTGTGTTGTTTAAGTGTTCCCTTTATTTTTTTGAGCAGTGTATATTTAGCTACTTTACTAACCAGAGCTGTATTGTACAAGGTAGAGTGAGAGGCTTGAAGCAGAGAAGCAGCTCAATTGTGAGTGACGAGGGGAGCAGGGAAGGGGGGGGGAAGAGAGAGATTGCAACAAAATTCACTCACGCTGGTAGACTAATTAATCGCTAGTTATTTATCATCTCAATACATAGGACCCGTCTTGACTGCATCAAACGGAGTGGTGCTAGTTAAGCTAACCTAGCGTTAGCCAGGCTAATTGAGACAACATATTGTAACTTGAACTGTGCACCTTCTCCTACAGTAAATAACTACGTTCAGATTATTCAATAGCAGCCTACCTGTTTGGCTCTTGGTGTTGTAGCTTGTCCTTATTGTTGAACTTCTAGTTCTGTCATTTTAATTCCATCTATTAGCCTAGATATCTCCTAATATCTTGCCACCCGGAGGCTCTATGACCATGGCCTAGTGTCAGTTTGATGACTTGTGATTACAAACAAGCTACATTCATTAAAAACAAGAGCACCAGCAGCATATATTATAAATCTCTCTCTCTAAGGGAAGCGTGATGTCGCCCATCTACATTGTCAATTCACGTGGAATTTTATGAATTTGTATCGTTTTAGCGGAAAACCGATAGAAAAATGGAGGTTTAAGTGTTAATAAAATGTTTCCGTTGGTCACATCTCTAATACTGATGGAGAGCGAGGGGGAAGGGAGGAAGTGTGCACATTCTCACCTGCCGATTGAAAATGACAATTGTAGGCAGGTAACATCTGTTGCTACGCATCATATTACACACACAATCTCACATGCGCACACACACTAGCGCAGGGGAGGAGAGGGAAAGTCACAAAACAGACAGGCATTCCACCTATTCCCTCCTCAGGCACATCGGCCAGAGTACTTGAATTACACACACAAACACACACTCCAGGGCGAGCAGTACCTTGTTGAGCTCTTCTATCCGGCGGATCAGGTAAGGGTTGCTGGAGGAATTCTCAAAGAATACATAGTCTGGAAGAGAACAGAATAACATCACATTAACACACAGCCTGCCATATAACCATTACATATATCCATTACAACTACTAGGTGTGCAGGCTTTTATTCCAGCCCTGTTCTAACACCTAATTCAACAACAGGGTGGAACAAACCTAATGGGGCTTAAACCAGTGACCCTGCAGTTAACTGGCCAGGCCACTGTATCCTGTCTGGGCGGCAGGGTTGCCTAGTGGTTAGAGCATTGGACTAGTAACCGAAAGGTTGCAAGTTCAAATCCCAGAGCTGACAAGGTACAAAATCTGTCGTTCTGCCTCTGAACAGGCAGTTAACCCACTGTTCCTAGGCCGTCATTGAAAATAAGAATTTGTTCTTAACTGACTAGTAAAATAAAGGTAAAATTAAATTTAAAAATAAAGATCCAGAACCCTTGGCAGAGGCTGCAGTAGTCAAATGCTGGGAGCCAGGGTACACAGTCACACACACAAATTCCTTCCGAGAGTTGGTGGTTCAGGTCAGAGTTAAACAAGTCAATCAGATCTGAGTGGTACCTCTACCTATAGAGATGCCTGTCAACCGTCATCAAAATGGCTTGCTACCATACTGCACACACACAGTTCACATCTCTACTCAGAAAGACAGACCATACACAGACAACCACTCTCAACCCATAGCCAGATTACATATTAACAGAGTTGATATAATATAGCAATAATATCATATTGATTTAATATGAAAAATACACAGTGACATCCGGTGGAAAACACATCACCAACAACTAGCTTCAAGATGACAACAAATTAGACATCACGTGACACATTCCAATATTCTGTAGCCAAGTAGAAAAAAAATCGTTACATTGTTGCCAGTAAATCTTTTTCACCCAGCAGCGCGTGTGTGTATATATATATATATATATATATATATTTATGGTGAAATACAATTTCCTTTACCGCCGACTTTTGTTGCACAGATGTTGTGGGATAAGTATCATAAAACAGTAGCTGGCTATCCTCGCAAACGTGAAAGAGTCATTACCGCGACGCCATCATGAGACAATGTCGGATGCCATCAACAGCTTTCTAACTGTTAGGAGGCTAACCTGGTAAAGCTAACCACATAGCTAGTTATGTAGCCATCTGAATATGAGCAACAGTAAGACGACCAAATAAAGATGTATGGGACATTTCCTTCACACTGTCAAACAATAGAGCGTTATTATAACGGTTACGATAATTAATTGCATTGGCAACAAAGCCTGCACTTCTAACCGGGGGGGATAGTTGGCTAGTTGCTAGCTAACGCAATAAGGAGCCGTAATACATGGATGCGTGCCAAAAAGGAGCCAAATACAAAGGCACCTATTCCAAACAACAAAGTAAATCAAACACGCACACAGCAAATCATGCAATGCATGGCCGTGCATGCGTGGATAAAGTGAAAATACGTGCATAAAGTTAAAGAAGAAAATAGTAAATGTTTATGGTGTAGCATGCGAGCTAAGGGCTAACTGGTATGGCCACGATAGTCGCGAGGCCTGACCCATTAGAATCGCAAATATTGGGAAATCCATGCGTTTCTCCGGGAAATGACAGCACACGTTTGCAAGTATAATATCAGAAATGACACCACAGGTATATATATATATATAAGATAAAATAACACATTTGCTGCATTGATAAATCTGCACGTTTCGACTTCATAAAAAAAAAAAACAATGTGACATACCTCCGACCCGGTACATGTTGGCGGCCATTTCTGCCCTCCCGGAGTGTAAAAACACAAACCATAAACTAACCGAAAATAGAATCAATAAATAAAGCAATCAGATGTTTAAATCCTGTGGTCGGTTTTAAAATGCGTTGAAGTTAGAAGGTACATTGGTGGGGGGGTTGAATGTGGAGTTGAGCGGGAGATTTTGGTGAGGTGCCCCCTATCTGCCTGCCTTCTCACAGTACAATACAGTAGGCAGACAGCCCAACACACAGCCAAAAGACTCTGATCAACCCGAAACCACATTGTTTGTGGGCCGAAGCATCGTAAATGCTTTAGTTTTCGAGATGATCGGTCCCTGGCGAGGGAAGAGCTGGTTTTTAAATATTGTGTATATGTATTTCTTCTTAACACATTTCCGTTTGCTGGCAATGTCAATTCTTGCCCATTTTTTCAAAATACATTTATGTTCGCTAGCTGGCCCAATAGTGTGCAACTGCAGCCCGCAATTAGGGGCGTTCCTGCATGTGGGCATTATTTTATTTGCAGGAACCCCCCTCCCTCCCAGCACCCAATTGGTTCCTGCATGAACGGCCCCCTTGAGCATTACATTTTTAAGTTTATGTGACACTTTCGAATGCACATAGAGCGATCAGTTTCAGGAGCTGTGATAACAGCTTTAGTGGGGGCAGCTACTGAGGGTATACCTAAGAGTGCAGGGAGGAGAAGGAGGAAAGCAGTCCCATGGTGGATGGAGCAGTGTGGGGCTATGGTGAGGAGTAGTAACAGGGCATTTACAACTTCCAACATCTGATTCAGTATGAGCAGGCCCTGGTGAGGAGAACTATCCGTCAGGCAAAGAGGTCACGTTGGCGTCGGTTCTGTGACACCATTGGAAGGGCGACACCTGTGGGAGAAGTGTGGGGGATGATTAAGAGGATGAGTGGGGTCAGAAGGGAGTGGGATTATCCAGTGTTGACGAGTGGGGAGGATGTGGTAGTAAGAGATGGCAGAGATAAGGGCAATAGGTAACGCTGGGTTAACTTCACCTGGGAAAGATGAGGTGTGCGATGTTATGTTGGCCCATCTTAGTGATGAGGCACTAGACAAGGAAGCAGAGGGCTAGTATCGCCACATCAGTGTGGGTTCAGAAAGGGGAGGGGTACTATGGACACAGCACTCTGCTTAGAAGCAGAGGTCAAGAAGGAGACTGTTGTAGCTGTCTTTTTTGATGTGGAGAAGGCATATGATATGGAAGGAGGGTTGTTAATCAAGCTTGATATTATGGTGGTTGGAGTAAGAACGTACAACTGGATAAAGGATTTCCTGTTTGGAAGGTCTATCCAGGTGAGTGTGGGGAAGTCTCTATCAGGCAGCTACCTGGTGGATAACGGTACACTGCAGGGGAGCGTGATTAGTCCTCTGTTGTTCTCAATCATGATCGTTGATGTTTACTCTCAGGTCCGGCCGGATATTGGAAGGTCGTTATTTGCAGATGATGGGGCCTAATGGAGGGGAAAAGAGGAAGAAATGTGCCATGCATAATCAGGAATGTACAGGAAACAATTGATGAGGTAGAGCGGTGGGCATTAATGTGGGAATTCAGGTTCTCTGTAGAGAAAACTCAGACAGTGCTCTTTACCAGGATGAAGGTCGTAGATGAGGTACGCTTGAGGTTATATGGGAGAAACTTGGAGAGGGTGGGGACCTTCAGGTTCCTTGGGGTATACTTTGACACTAGGCTGACCTGAGCAGAACACATTGAGAGAGTGGTGGGAAAGTGTAAGAAGGTACTAAATGTGATGTGATGTCTGACAGGGAAGGAGTGGGGGTCTGGGCGTTCTTCATTGAGGACCATGAATGTTGCATTGATCTGATCTGTAATAGACTATGGCAGTATAGCATATGTTTCCGCAGCCCCAACCTTATTGGATAGGCTCATACAGAGGCAAGGACTCAGAATATATAGTGGGGCGTTTCGTCTCTCCCCAGTGGCTGCACTACAGGTGGAGATGGGGGATATGCTATTGCACATTAGGAGACAGCAGCTGGCAAATAATGATTGGGTCAACCTACAGGGACATGGTGTGCCTCATCCTGCGAAAATAATTTTACAGGCTTGCTGGGTACATGAGTGAGGACAGAACACGAGCTTTGGGTGGGTGGGTAATACCCTAGTTGATCTAGAAGTGTTGGAGGGACTATGGAAAGATTGGGAGGGTGTTGATCCATCTGATTGGTTTAAGAGACATCTGGATACTGTGTATCAGGATTTTGTGGCCATTTACACAGATGGTTCAAAAGATCCAAGGACAGGACGTACTGGGTCAGCATTTGTAGTGCAGGAATGTGGGGTGTCAGTCAGGAACCGTTTGACAGATCATCTGACTGTATATACTGTACGTTAGAGCTGATGGCCGTACTGTTGGCCTTGCAGTGGGTGAAGGAAGCCAGACAGAGTAGTTATTTGCTCTGATTCATGTGCAGTGTTGATGAGTCTCCAGTCCTTTAGCTCACGTAGGAGACAAGACTTCCTTTATGATGTACTACAAACCCATGGCAGGATTAGACAGATGGGTACACAGATAAGATTTACTTTGATCCCAGGCCATGTGGGGGAGGAGGGGAACAAGGCAGTTGATATACTGGCTCAAAAGGCACTTAGTAGTGGGGATGTTGTAGTTTCAATGAGCAAGGCACCTGCCATGTACCATGATGGTGCAGAGATGGCAGGAGCAGTGATACTAAGGGCAGGCATTTATTTCAAGTGCAGAGGAAAGTCGGGGGAGGGGTGTATGGCAGGAAGGGACAGAAGAGAGGAGGCTTTTTTTACAAGGTTGAGGGTGAGACACAGCCGTTTGAGTAATACTTTAAATGTGTTAGGAAAGCATCCAACAGGAAAGTGTGATTATTGCCAGGAAACAGAGACCGTGGAGCGTGTATTGCTACAGTGTGGGCAGTATCAGAGGGAAAGAGAGAGGCTGAGATCGAGTATGAGGGAGAAGGGAATGCAGGAAATTAGTTGAAAGAGTACAACGTCATTAAAGACATAGAGCAATGGGTAAAGTCTACAAAACTTAGTCCGCTATGTTTATATAACAGGTTCTACTTTTGGGAACAGAAAACTGTATTGAGATCAAATGTTTCATCGATGAGAAGTTGCAGAATGACGGCCAAAATCCATCTCCTTCAATCTTTTCCCACTACCGGCCACTGGGCTTCCTCTCACTACCATATTTAGTAGTGAGCGGAAACACAGAGCGTATCTTACTCATTGGTCTATCTGGCTTTATCATTAGCATGTCATTCCGGGACAGGAAGCTTTAGCTATCATTATTCCAAGTAATAATTTAAGACTACAAAATTCGATAGGGAAGGTATTGTATAGCTCATACAGTCATCAAGACAGGACTCACAAATTGTATTTATCCTGACAAATAAGAAATGCCACTTTATCCATGCCAATAGGCCTAGTTGGAGTTAGCTATAGATTGTAGCTACACCTGATAATGTGATATAACCAAAAGATTGTTGTTATCCATTACGGGACCTTACAGGTTTCACTATACAAAATGCTGCTGTAGATTCTTCAAGATTCTTCTTCCTATTTGGTAGTCGGAATAATGGATTGGCAAGAATTTGACATGGGCAACTTTTAGAAGGTGAGTAGGAAAGTTCATCATTTTAACCACCTAAATATATTCACATTCACTGAACATTTAGTATTTTGGAACGTAAAACATGAATTCTTCAGCTGCTTTTTCTATCATCCTTCCTGCAGACTCTTTATTGTTCTCCATACCTTATATTCCAGTGCATCCAACATTATGCATGCCCACCATGCTATTGGGCAGCTTCTGACATTTGAGAACTCATCTGGTCTAGAAACTAAAAGGGAAAGGAAGCTGGGCATCGTATTGCAGAGCACATTGTATAATTTTTTGCTGAGCTGTTATGAAGAGAAGATTGTATTGCAAGGTACACTATATGTGTAGGATATGCTGTGTTGGCTAATATGTATATGCAGCTGTAGTTTTTAAACCTCCATTCCAGCATACATGACACACACATCTTTCTATCTACATGCTTTTATTTGGTTTTATATACAAAGTATATGATTGAGTGTTTCTTTAAACCTGCTGCAAGTTGCTTGAAATGAGACATATGATCATGCTAACGGAGTTACCTCTTCATATGATCATGCTAACGGAGTTACCTCTTCATATGATCAAGACAATTGGTAACACATGCTGCATATTTCAAGTGCACTCAAAAACAGGTATCTTATTTCAGTCTTTGGGAGCTCATCACACATGATACAGAAACAGGCTCCAGTTTTCATTTGAGGCTGTGTTTACATCCTATATAGAAGCAGGCCATTAGCTTCCTTCATCACCAGGGGTTTGTATGGGAGTTCTGATTGGTTCCGGGTTTAGCAGTTCTGCAAATTTGCCTGATTACACAGTGTTGAAATATGATCCAAATCAAATTGTATTTGTCAAATGCGGCAAACACAACATACCATAAAATGCTTACTTATAAGCCATTAAACAATAATGCAGTTTTAAGAAAGTAGAGTTAAGAAAACATTTACTAAATAAATTAAAGTTAAAAAACATTTATTTTAAATAACAATAATGAGGCTATATACAGGGAGTACCGGTACCGAGTCCATGTGCGGGGGTACAGGTTAGTCGATGTAATTTGTCCGGGTAGCCATTTGACGAATTATTCTTATGGCTTGGGGGTAGAAGCTGTTAAGGAGTGTTTTGGACCTAGAGTTGGCGCTCCGGTACCGCTTGCCATGCGGTACCAGAGAGAACAGCCAATGACTTGGGTGACTGGAGTCCTTGACAATTTTTGGGCCTTCCACCACCTAGTATATAGGTCGTGGATGGCAGGAAGCTTGGCCCCAAGTTATGTACTGGGCCATACTCACTACCATATATAGCGCCTTACGGTCGAATGACGAGCAGTTGCCATTCCAGGCGCTGATGCAACCAGTCGGGATGGTCTCGATGGTGCAGCTATAGAACTATTTGAGGATCTGGAGACCCATGACAAATCTTTTCAGTTTCCTGAGGGGGAAAAGGAGTTGTCGTGCCCTCTTCAAAACCCTCTTGGTGTGTTTGGACCATGATAGTTTGTTGGTGATGTTGACACCAAGGAACTTTTCCTTTTCCTGTAGTCCACGATCATCTCCTTTGTCTTGCTCACGTTGAGGGGCAGGTTGTTGTCCTGGCATCACACTGCCATGTCTCTGACCTCCTCCCTATAGACTGGCTCATCATTGTCGTTGATCAGGTCTACCACAGTTGTGTTGTCAGCAAACCTAATCATGATGTTAGAGTCATGCTTGGCCACGCAGTCATGGGTGAACGGGGAGTACATGAGGAGACTAAGCATGCACCCCTGAGGGGCCCTCGTGTTGAGGATCAGCGTGGCAGATGTGGAGTGGGTCTAGGGTTTCTGGGATGATGCTGTTGATGTGAGCCATGACCAGCCTTTCAAAACACTTTATGGCTACCGACGTGAGTTCTACGGGGCAGAGTCATTTAGGCAGGTTAAAATTGCTTTCTTGGGCACAGGGACTATGGTGGTCTGCTTGAAACATGTAGGTATTACTGGCTCGGTCAAGGAGAGGTTGAAAATGTCAGTGAAGACACTTGTCAATTGGTTCGCACATCCTGGTAATTCGTCCGGCCCTGCGGCCTTGTGAATGTTGACCTGTTTAAAGGTCTTGTTCACATCGGCTACGGAGAGAGTGTGATCACACAATCGTCTGGAACAGCTGGTGCTCTCATGCATGCTTCAGTGTTGCTTGCCGCGAATTGAGCATTAAAAGGAATTTAGCCCGTCTGGTAGGCTTGTGTCACTGGGCAGCTTGCGGCTGGGTTTCCCTTTGTAGTCCATAATAGTTTGCATGCCCAGCCACATCCGACGAGTGTCAGAGGCGGTGTAGTAGGATTCAATCTTCGTCCGATATTGACGCTTTGCCTGTTTGATTATTCGTTTGAGGGCATAGTGGGATTTCTTATAACCGTCCGGATTAGTGTCCCACTCCTTGAAAGCGGCAGCTCTAGCCTTTAGCTCGGTGCGGATGTTGCCTGTAATCCATGGCTTTTGGTTGGGATATGTACGTGCTGTCACTGTGGGGATGACGTCATCGATGCACTTAATCATGAAGCCGGTAACTAAGGACCGTCTCCGGAGGCCTCCGTACTGGGAACCGTCGCCGGAGGCCTCCGTACTGGGAACCGTCGCCGGAGGCCTCCGTACTGGGAACCGTCGCCGGAGGCCTCCGTACTGGGAACCGTCGCCGGAGGCCTCCGTACTGGGAACCGTCGCCGGAGGCCTCCGTACTGGGAACCGTCGCCGGAGGCCTCCGTACTGGGAACCGTCGCCGGAAGCCTCCGTACTGGGAACCGTCGCCGGAAGCCTCCGTACTGGGAACCGTCGCCGGAAGCCTCCGTACTGGGAACCGTCGCCGGAAGCCTCCGTACTGGGAACCAGGATGAGACACAGGACGTACCGGACTGGGGAGGCGCACTGGAGGCCTGATACGTGGGACCGGCACATATTGCACTGGACTGGTGACACGCTCCTCCAAACGCCTACATTGCCGCATACTCCTCGCCAACTCCATTCTCCGGTATCCCTCCTTGCACTGTTCTATTGAATCCCAGGCAGGCTCTGGCACTCTCTCTGGGTCGACCGACCACCTCTCTACCTCCTCCCAGGTTGTCCCTTGTTCACACCTCGGGACCGCCGACCACCTCGTGTGCCTCCCCCAAAAATGTTTTTGGGCTGTCTTTGTGGCCGTGAACCCCAGCGCCGTCGCTGTTGCACCTTCGCTGCCTCCGCCTACTTCCATGGCAGGCATCGGTCTCCTGCCATGATTTCTTCCCACGTCCAGGGTGTCCTCCACTCCTCCTTGGCTGCTGCTTGGTCCGTGGGTGGTGGGATCTTCTGTCACGATCGTTTAGAGATGGATTGGACCAAGGTGCAGCGTGGTAGGCGTACATTTTACTTTTATTAAATGACACCGAAAAAACAACAAAATACAAAAACGAACGTAAAGCTACATGCAGTGCAAAAAGCAACTACACACAAACAAGATCCCACAAACTAAAGGTGGAAAAAGGCTGCCTAAGTATGATCCCCAATCAGAGAAAACGATAGACAGCTGCCTCTGATTGGGAACCATACACGGCCAACAAAGAAATAGAAAAACTAGAATGCCCATCCAAATCCCACCCTGACCTAACCAAATGGAGAAATAAAAAGGCTCTCTAAGGTCAGGGCGTGATCTGTGCCCCTTGTATTTCCTTATTTTCTTCATGCGAAGGACAAGGATTATATCCTTCACGTCAGACTCATTAAAGAAAAAATAATTGTGCAGTTTGAGGTGAGTAATCGCTGTTCTGATATCCAGAAGCTCTTTTCGGTCATAAGAGACAGTAGCATCAACATTATGTACAAAATAAGTTACAAACAATGCGAAAAAACACACAAAATAGCACAATTGGTTTGGAGTCATTCCCTCCAGCAGCCATCCCCTCTGGTACCATTCTATTATGGGATTATAATGATGACAGAACTACGTGAGTTTGTATATTCAATTACGTGGTCGCACATTGAGTTTTGTGGTTGCAAGTACGATTTGCAAACGTGTAATTTAATTTTGCAAGCTTGTATCATGATTAACAACGGATTAACAACGGCGGCAAACTTGTAACTTGACATTTGAATACATTCAATACGATTTTCAAGTATAGTAAGTCCATTTACGAGTCCATTCACGGAAAAACAGATCAGAATTGAGCTGCTTGTCTAAATGCAGCCAGGAACAAGTGACTACAAGTCAGTTCTTGTGTTCGTAGCAGTTTCCATGAATTTGAGTGGTTACATACAATACATGTTAAATGGCTATTAGACAGAGATAATGAGACTCTTGCTGTAAATCAAAGGGAAGGTACTACTGAAGGCCCCAGTATTCAGGCAGGCAGCTTGAAGCAGATGTGTATCACCATCCTGGCCCTTGTCACAGCATGCAGTGGCCTGATAGGGAGATGACAATAAATACATTAAGTCCTTAGTTTTGAGGTTATGTTCAGGTAAAACAATTTGGCTAATCTATACTTCCATATTTCCACATCCTATTCTTGAACATCAAGGGGTATAAAATGTATAGACTTTGGTTTTTAATGTAAAGAAAGAATTTAATTGTATTATTATATGTAGTAGGAAGTGATGGGTTGGAAGAAGCCTACATAACCAACCCATAAAGTAAAATTTAACATCCATATATGGCCAGCTATGTAAACTTTAACATGTATTTATCCTGCAATAGACGTCGTTCAATTGGTGACATACATTTTTTTCTAAAAGTAACTGAATGTTACGTTACTGAGTTTGGATAATCCCAAAATTACTTGACTGACTACAATTTTGGACAGGTAACAGTAAGTGTAATGGATTACATTTAGAAATGAACCTACCCAACCCTGGTTAATTGTTACATGATTCATTTAACCGGGTAACAATTAAACATTGTTATTTATCTAATTAACTAACTGTCCTCAGATTAATGAAAGTGGAGTCATGACATAAATTACAAATTAGTGGCTAATATGTGTACCCTACAATAAAGTGTAACCGAACACATCACTCTGGAGTCAGATGTTAACAGTGTAGTGAGGTATCAGTGACAGCCATAGAGTGAGTGCAATTGGTTTAGCCCAGTTGTCAGGGGGAGAGAGAAAAATAGGGGATGTTTTTTTTGCGAAAATTATGATTGTAGTTTTTTATTCTTTGGGGGGTTAACAATTGTGTGGGTAGTTCAAGTATTTAGCTACAATGCTACATGGCAAAACAAGTAATTAGCTAATGAAAATACAATGAAGATTTGAATTTAGTTAAACTACCACCTAGCTTCTGTGGATCTATTGCATGATAAAGACGAATAGCTTAACATTATAGCACACAAAACAAATTAATTTAACACCAATGTGCAGCGGTGTGGTTTAAAAAAACAGTAATATATAATACTGCCTAGACCAGTTACTATCCCACTATATAACCTACTGGCAGCGCAGTCGCTTCAAAACAGTGGATTGTCATCTAGGGTTTATAGTTTCGTTGGTCGGATAAGAAGTGCTTTGAAAACCGCTTCGCAGCATCAGAGCTCCGGCATCAATCGTACACTTGGCCTACTACTTACTATCCGCTGCCTATCGAGTCACCGCGTGACGTTCTCCCGTCATAGATACATTGTTCCGAGGAGAAAAACAGGGAAATAATCAACTACATTCTTTCCTATCAAGGTATGTAGCCTATAGGCCTACTACATATCGTCTGCATGCACAATAAGAATGTTTGTGCGATGGCCATGTTCATGGCTCATAATTCGATTTTTCATTGCAGCTGTCTGCTTTCTCCATGCAGCAGAAGCGGCTTTTAGTTTTATTTGTTCTATTTTTTTTTTGCAACACAGGCGAACAATAAACTCTCCTCTGATCATTTTTTTTGTTTCTTTGCCTCGGTTAGTGATGTTTGTTATTTTTGTCGCATGGTGATTTGTGGTCTGGGCGCTTGCGTGCGAGCCTCTGTCTAGCAAGGAGAGGAGAGAGATGGTTGTGGGTGTTCTGTCTACCAAGGAGAGGAGAGAGATGGTTGTGGGTGTTCTGTCTACCAAGGAGAGGAGAGAGATGGTTGTGGGTGTGTGCGATTACTTACCGTATGCGTGTGCATATTATTTTGTGTTGGGATTGCTTTCTACCCGTTGCACCGAGTCACACAGCGATTTAATCCTATTCTATCTACCCCTAACATCATGTTTAGCTTTTCATTACTGAAAAGATCATCATATAGTAGATGTTCTTATTTTATATAAATCTTCTCGATATGGTTCATCCTTGTTTTGTTTTTTTGTTATTGTTTTTTCCCCGAGAGTTATTGTCGTCGTTCTCCCCTTCCCAAATGAAAGGCGCGGCACCCTCGGTAGATTTTACGGTCCCACGTGAACCGCTAGCTCTCTGGAGAGATAGCCGTTAGGCTCCTCACTGTAGCCTGATATTCTGTGGATCCTCAACAGGTTGAAGCCCAATGTTTCATATAGGCTTATCAGGCGCGAGAGATGCCAAAGAATAGCTGCATGTATGGCTTTAAAATAATAATACAAATGAATACATAGTAATAATTGTAAAAAAATATATATATATATAACGTTATAAATTGCATGGGCTGTTGTGGCCCTGTAGGCCTATTGTAGAATTTTATGTAATCATGGGAATTGTTTGTTTCATTATCTCTAATCATTATCTCTAATCATTATCTCTAATCATTATCTCTAATCGGTGCGGCAGGTAGCCTAGTGGTTAAAGCGTTGGGCCAGTAACCGAAAGGTTGCTGGATCGAAATCCCGAGCTGACAAGGTAAAAATCTGTCTTTATGGCAGTTATAACAAGGCAGTTAACCCACTGTTCCTCGGCCGTCATTGTAAATCAGAATTTGTTCTTAACTGACTTGCCTAGTTAAATAACAAATCTCAATTGCATGTAACATTGAATGGCGGGCCTTGTGTGACAATTATTAAACGATTGTTGTGACGCACACATTTATGAAACGCTCACGACCCCACACCGCCCTTGACTTGACGGATGCGCTCCAAATTCAAAAGGATGCGGATCGCGTGCGCGCAAGGTGGTTGTGTGAGAGAAAGGACCACCATACACATTACAATAACATGAATGGTTGTAAAGTCTGGTCTGAGACAGTGGAGGGGAGGTAGTTGTTTGACTGGCCAACGTTAACCAGGTAGCCGAACTCCTGGACCTATGGGCCCTGGTCAAATGTAGTGCACTGCACTGTATACTATTTTGTAAACTTACGTTTTAATTTAGAAAATAAAGACAAATGACATGGACAAAATGATTGCCACCCGGAGCACTTTGGCCAAGATAACTGCAGTCAAATGCTTATTGTTGCCATTGATGAGCTTGCTTCACCTTTCTACTGGTAATTTGGCCCACTCTTAAGCAGCAAACTGCTTGAATTCTTCCATGTTTGAGGGCCCAGCATGTTTGCCCTCCACCTACTGCTGTTTTCAGATCTTGCCATAGGTTTTGAATGTGATTCAGATCTGAACTAGACGCTGGCCTCTCCAGAACAGTCCAGTGTTTCATCTTGTACCATTCCTGGTTGCTCTTTTTTGTCATGTGTTTGGGGTCATTGTCCTGCTGGACCCACAACGTTCAATAGAGACCCAGTTTTCAGACACTGTGTTGAACATTGGAGTCCAAAACACCTGATGATCTGCTGAATTCATGATGACTTAGCTGTGGTATACTGATTGGCCATATACCACAAACCCCCAAGGTACCTTGTTGCTATTATAAACTGGTTGCCAACATAATTAGAGCAGAAAAACACATGTTTTGTCATACCCTTGGTTTACGGTCTGATGTACCCAGGCTGTCAGCCAAAAGCATTCAGGGCTCGAACAACCCAGTTTATAAAGTTGTTTATAAAATATTTTATTAACTGGGTAGTTCGAGCCCTGAATGCTGATTGACTCTTTTAATTACATTTATAACCAGTTTATAATAGCAATAAGTCACCTCGGAGGTTTGTAGTATATTGCCAATATACCACGGCTAAGGGCTGTATGTTGCACATGTTCAAGGTCCCCAGTAACAGAGGCAGCAAACAACCCCAGAGCATGTTCTTTTCACTGATTTCTTCATTTGGTCGTTCTTTATTGATTCATCATCTGTCTGTGTTATACCCCCCACAACGACCCGTTCACACTATAATTCATTATATTTCTGGTAATTTGTTCACAAAAAATCTCTATTTCCCACGCAGATGATGTGGAGTCTGTGGATCCTGTTGGGAACTCTCGGTGTGGGTGAGTCATTTATTTTCCATAATTTAAAATGTTTTATTTTTGAAGTACAAAATGTGGTACAAGTTTCGAACCTAAAGACGTATGTGGAAGTTTTAGCTTACTGTATTAGCTCTTTTACATTCCAATGAAATGTCATCCAGAAAACACGTCGATGAACAAATTCCTTAAGCAATAACGCCCGAGGGGGTATGGTACATAGCCGAGGAGGAGGTCGACATTTCAAGATGAATAGGCTGCAATGTTAAAAGGTAAACTACTGTGTACAATAAGGCCTAACCTACACCATTATTGTACCTTATTGTTAACTTTCACCTCACATTCGGCATTAGTCAGCAGCATAGGGCTCATAGGGTCTGTATAATGCACTACTTTTATCCAGGGTCCATATTGGAAACAGCTGTAGAGAAAATACATAATTAAAAGGGTTTGAATTTACAGTGTTTTAATCCTGTCTTTCTCCCCGCCATCTCCTTCTGCCTCCCTATCTCCCCGCCATCTCCGTCTGCCTCCCTATCTCCCCGCCATCTCCGTCTGCCTCCCTATCTCCCCGTCTGCCATCCCCGCCATCTCGTCTGTCTGCCATCTCCCTCCCTATCTCTCCATCTCCGCCATCTCCTGCCTCCCTATCTGCCTCCCTATCTCCCCGCCATCTCCGTCTGCCTCCCTATCTCCCCGCCATCTCCTCTGCCTCCCTATCTCTCCCCGCCATCTCCCTCCCCGCCATCTCCGTCTGCCTCCCTATCTCCCCGCCATCTCTGCCTCCCTATCTGCCTCCCCCCGCCATCTCTCCTCTCCGCCATCTCCCTCTGCCCCTATCTCCCCGCCATCTCCCTCTGCCTCCCTATCTCCCCCCATCTCCTCTGCCTCCCTATCTCCCCGCCATCTCTCCCCGCCATCTCCGTCTGCCTCCCTATCTCCCCGCCATCTCCGTCTGCCTCCCTATCTCCCCGCCATCTCCTCTGCCTCCCTATCTCCCCCGCCATCTCCCTCTGCCTCCCTATCTCCCCGCCATCTCCCTCTGCCTCCCTATCTCCCCGCCATCTCCCCTGCCTCCCTATCTCCCCGCCATCTCCCTCTGCCTCCCTATCTCCCCGCCTCTGCCTCCCTATCTCCCCACCATCTCCCTCTGCCTCCCTATCTCCCCGCCCCCACCATCTCCTCTCTGCCTCCCTATCTCCCCACCATCTCCTCTGCCTCTCCCCCTCCCTATCTCCCCACCATCTCTCTGCCCCCTATCTCCCCACCATCTCTCTCTGCCTCCCTATCTCCCCACCCCTATCTGCCTCCCTATCTCCCCCTATCTCCCCACCACCTCTGCCTCCCTCTCACCACCTCTCCCCTATCTCCCCACCACCTCCTCTGCCTCCCTCCCTATCTCCCCCCACCACCTCTCTCTGCCTCCCTATCTCCCCACCACCTCTCTCTGCCTCCCTATCTCCCCACCACCTCTCTCTGCCTCCCTATCTCCCCACCACCTCCCTCTGCCTCCCTATCTCCCCACCACCTCTCTCTGCCTCCCTATCTCCCCACCACTTCTCTCTGCCTCCCTATCCCCCCACCATCTCTCTCTGTCTCTCAGATGGCTATGCGATGCACGACCTGCACGAGCGTCTGTCCCACGGGCGTCAGCTGAAGATCTACCTCCCGAAGAGCTCTTCAAAGCTGGAGTTTACCCCTGCTGCAGAGCCCGCAAAGACCTACCTGTACTGGGACCATGGTGCCCGGACCAACAAGGGACGGGTGTCTGGGACAGGGACTGACAGGCGCTGGTATCTGGACAAGGTGACTGACTGACTCTTCAATTGTCCAAGTCAAATCTTCCCAAGGAGACAATAAAGTATATCATATCATACCACCAGACGTCCAATTGAGAGGGGGGTGTTGGGGGGATGGTGTCCACCTCTTAACAAAAAGGTCCCCTTGATTTTGACCATTAGTAATACATTTACATCACCTCCGCTAATGTGATTACCATCCTCTATCTATCTCTTTTAATTTAATTGTATTGTTTTTATTGTGAAGCAATTTTACATGCACTTAGATTTGATCTTTGCCCTCTGAAGGTGACGTACGAGGACCAGGGAACCTACGTCCAGAGAGACCACTGGAACAAGGAGATCTCCTCACTCAAAGTGGCCGTGAACAGTGAGTGCAGGAGGGGGTGCACGGTGGGGTGGTGGGGAGTTTTTGTTTTGCATGTTATTGAAATATTGTCCTTTGTTGTTGTCAGTTGGTGTACAGATCCTTCTTGCCTTTTTGTCTCTCCCTTTCTCTCGCTCTCGCTCTCACTCTTGCTTGCTCCTTCACTCTTTCTCTCTCTTTCCACCTACTCGCTCTCACCCACCCCCTCTCTCATCTCTCATGTACTACCCCTCTCTTTCTTTTACTCTCTTCCTCTAATGCTAATTTCCCTCCTTACTTTCTCTCACCCCTTCATGTGCCTGCCCCATCTCTGTTTCCAACTACTCTCTCACCCGTAACACGTTCTCACACCCTTTCTCGCCCCACCAGCCAGGCATGAGTACCCGAAGTGCGTGGCGGGCGAGGACCTCTACATCTCATTGGAGGGCATTGACCTAGCCGACGCCCAACTCTCCTTCTCTGGCGCCGACGCCAATATCACCCTGGTGCATGATGGGGCCGTGGTCGCCCAGGACCACCCGGACTACTGGAACCGGGTCAAGACCTACTCCACCAAGATCACCATCGAGAACGTCAACACCACGGACGTGGGTTACTACACGCTGAGGGACAGGAGAGACAGGGTGGTCTCCATCATCAGGATGGAACTCACAGGTGGGGGTGTGTGTGTGTGATTTTTTTGCTGTGTCACCATGCGTTGTTAGTTGCTCCAAACCTTGGTCTGCATATATGCTGGCTGTTTCCCAAATAGCCTAGCCCCACATACCTAACCTCAACCCTGCCTGGGAGCAGCAACAGTAAGGTGTGTGTATATATGGTTCTCATCATAGACATAGAAGGGATTTTATTCTAGAATATAAATTGTGCTATTTACAGTGAGCTCCAAAAGTATTGGGATAGTGACACATTTTCTGTTGTTCTGGCTCTGTATTCCAGTACTTTGGATTTGAAATGATACAACGATGAAACTTCTATATTAATGTGGATGCTACCATGATTACGGATAGTTCTGAATGAATTATTGGCATTGTTAGTTGCTCCAAACCTTGGTCTGCATATACGCTGGATATGTCCCAAATGGCACCCTATTTCCTCTAAAGAGCCCTATGGGCCCTGATCAAAAGGAGTGCACTAAATATGCAAAAGGGTGCCATTTGGTCTCCACAGACACTGGCTGGCTTTAAGTGGCTATCCAAGTATCTTATTACCCTGTCAATGGTCTTCACCACTCAGACTGCAATGTGTGTCCCAAATGGCACCCTATTCCCTATTAAGTGCACTACTGGTCAAATGTAATGCTTACATAGGTAATTGTGTTACATTTGGGACACATACCATGAGTGTACAAACTGAAATAGAGGGACAAGGAATCCATTCTGGAATTGACTCAACTACTGTGTCCATTCACAGGAATAAGAATTCCATAGAATTTCCATCTTCACTCCTTCTGCCCACCAGCAGGCCTCCAAATGTTTTCAATATTCCATCTGCTGACTTCCAGGGAAGGGATAGGCCAAAGGGCAGGGGTTTATTTGTTATTATGAACTGGGTAGTTAGAGCCCTGAATACATTTGAGTCATTTAGCAGACGCTCTTATCCAGAGCGACTTACAGTAGTGAGTACATAGATATTCATACTTTTCCGTACTGGTCCCCCATGGGAATCAAACCCGCAACCCTGACGTGGCAAGTGCCATGCTGTACCAACTGAGCCATACAGGATAGGCTGAAATGCCTGGTATAATTAAGCAATAAGGCACAAGGAGGTGTGGTATAGGCCAATATACCACGGCTAAGGGCTGTATCTAGGCACTCCGTATTGCGTGTGTTGTTGTGCGTAAGAGCAGCCCTTAGCCATGGTATATTGGCCATATACCACACCTCCTCTGGCCTTATTGCTTAATTATAGTAGGTCTGCTCTGCATACAAAAAGGATAGCAAAGAGCTGAATTCATTCTGACTGAGCACTCCTATTCTCCTGTTATGCTTGTTCACACCGCCATCACTGTTCACTTCGTCTGTGTCCCTATGGGCCCTGAAGGGTATACTACGAAGCAGGACCAATGAGCGTGATTTCATTGGAAACTTTTCTTCAACAATGTGCATATAAAGAGTCAAGTATTTATGTATTGCTCAGTTTAATCTCAATATGTTTTGCTGGTCATGTAAGAAAACCATGCATACATCAGAAACATGCCATGAGGTACATATGGAATTCCAACCTATTTTAACTACCCTACACTCTTCAAAAAAAAAAATGCTATCTAGAACCTAAAATGGTTCTTTGGCTGTCCCCATAGGAAAACCCTTTGAAGAACATTTTTTGTTTGCAGGTAAGAAGCCTTTTGGGTTCCATGTAAAAATCCTTTCCACAGAGGATTCTACACGGAACCCAAAGAGTTCTAACTGGAACCAAAAATGGTTCTCCTATGAGGACAGCTGAAGAAGCCTTTTGGAACCAGAGTGGTTGTTTCTGATAAGGCACCTACACACACTTCAAATGGCCACCAGTCTCACTTGTACTGGTCTCTACTGTGTTTCTGTACTTTTATTGATTTTATTTATATTTAACTAGGCAAGTCAGTTAAGAACAAATTCTTATTTACAATGACAGCCTTGTTCAGAACAACAGATTTTTAGCTTGTCAGCTCGGGGATTTGACCTAGCAACCGTTAGGTTACTGGCCCAACGCTCTAACCACTAGGTTATCTGCCTCCCCCAAGCATGTACTAAGCATAGTCTTCTAATAAACATGCGCTTTGTGTCCTTTGCGCTAAATTATCACAGTCTGTATTTTTAGTTGTATGCTTTTGGGGCTATTTGAGAAAGACCTCATAGGCACCTACAGTAACTGACTCTCTGAACTCTTTCTCTATTTTTGCTTTCCTGATTTCTCCCCTTTCTCTCCCTGTCTCTTTCACACCGACTCTCTCTTATTCTGTCGCACTCTTTCTCTGTCCTCCCTCTCCTGCCTTCCTACTCTCATTTCCTCCCACCTTCCTCCCTCCTCTGTCCCCTCTCTCTCCCCCTTCAGACCACCATGACTATGAAGCGGCTAACCCCCTCATGGCCCTTCTCCTCCTGCTGGGGATCCCCGCAGGTATCTGCTGCTGTTGCCAGAAGAAGATCTTCAAGAAGAAAGCCCCCCACCCCACAGCCGTCCTCCAGGGGACCCCCGAGACTCTGCACCCTCCTCCCGGCTACAATATCCCTGGAGGGGTGTCCCCTGGACCTGGTGGCCCGGTAAGGGGTAGTTTGATGGTGGCTTGGCAAAATACCAAATGGCATCCTATTCCCTATTTAGTGCACTACTTTTGACCAAGCACCCCATAGGGCTCTAGTCAAAAGTAGTACACTATGTAGGGAATAGTGCCAAATGTTACCCTATTCCCTATATACTGTAGTGCGCTGACCATGGCTGATGGTACCCTATTCCCTATTTAGTGGGCTCTGGTCAAAAGTACTGCACCGATGGGCTCTGGTCAAAAGTAGTTCACTTTATAGGGAATATGGCGTCGTTTGGGACACAACCCTTGTTATATATCCCTTTAGAAAGTATTCATACCCGTTGACCTTTGTTGTGTTACAGCCTGAATTCCAAATGGATTGAATATATTTTTTTTTTCTCTCACCCATCTACACACAATACCCTATAATGGCAAAGTGAAAACATGTTTTTAGACATTTTTCCACATTTATTGAAAATGAAATACAAAAATATCTAATTTACATATTGTGGTATTCACACCCCTGAGTCAATACATGTTAGAATCTCTTTTGGCTGTGATTACAGCTGTGAGTCTTTCTGGGTAAGTCTAAGATCTTTACACACCTGGATTGTACAATATTACCATATTATTATTTTTTAAATTCTTCAAGCTCTGTCAAGTTGGTTGTTGATCATTGCTAGACAGCAATAGATCAGCCAAGTCTTGCCATAGATTTTCAAGTTAACTGTAACTCTGCCATTAAGGAACATTCAATGTCGTCTTCGTAAACATCTCCAGTGTATATTTGGCATTGTGTTTTAGGTTATTGTCCTGCTGAAAGGTGAATTAATCTCCCAGTGTCTGTTGGAAAGCAGACTGAACCAGGTTTTCCTCTAGGATTTTGCCTGTGCTTAGCTCCATTCCGTTGAAGAAAATGGGTGTATTGATACTCCATCCAAAGTGTAATTAATAATTTCACCATGCTCAAAGGGACATTTTCCTTATATATTTTTTTAACCTTTATTTAACTAGGCAAGTCAGTTAAGAACAAATTCTTATTTTCAATGAAGACCTAGGAACAGTGGGTTAACTGCCTTGTTCAGGGGCAGAACGACAGATTTTGCACCTTATCAGCTCGGGGCGTCGATCTTGCAACCTTTCGGTTACTTGTCCAACGCTCCAACCACTAGGCTACGCTGCCGCCCCAGCGTACATTCAATGTATGTTTTTTTTTAACCCATCTACCAATAGGTGCCCTACCTTGCGAGGCATTGGAAAACTTCCCTGGTCGTTGTGGTTGAATATGAGTTTGAAATTCACTGATTGAATGAGGAACCTTAACAGATAATTGTAGGTGTGGGGTACAGAGATGAGGTAGTCATTTAAAAAGTATGTGGAACACTATTGCACACAGGGTCCATGCAATTTATTATTTGACTTGTTAAGCACATTTGAACTGTTTAACTTATTTCGGCTTGTCATAACAAATTGGTTGAATACATTTTTTATTCATTTGTAAAAATGCCTAAAAACATAATACCATTTTGACATGTAGGCCAGTGACACACAATCTCAATTTAATCCATCTTAAATTCAGGCTGTAACACAACAAAATGTGGAAAAGGTCACGGGCTGTGAATACTTTCTGAATGCACTGTACATAATACTACATGCCATGTAGTACCCACTTTGGTCACACTTTATGGTCATAACCATGTCATAATATGTTATAACAACTGAGAAGGGGTCATAACACATTATAATATGGTCATAACACTGTCATGTATGGAACACTGTTTGTATGTCATGATACATATATTTAGACTTGTTGTGACAGACTGCGTTATTTTATGGATGGTTATGACACCTACATAAGAGTGTCAAAACCCACAAAACCTACCACACAAGACAAAACATTCCATCACACCATAAACATACTGTTGACATGTAGGCTATGTGATATATATATATATATATATTGTTTTTAATTGACCATATTAAATGATCATTGTTCTTGCACACACATGAATGATGACTAGGATGAATGCAGTAGCAGATTTCAGGAGCAGGAGAAGATTCTCTTTTTGACTGATACTAATTAATATAAGGGCATGTACGTGATAGGCCTCTCTGGTTAATCATGATTTTGATGTCATAATGCTCCTTGACAGTGTCATAAAGTGTATTTTCTTAGTCCAAGTAAAGTGACACAGGATGGTCATAATGCTTTTTTGACAGCGTCATAATGTGTATTATCTAGTTATATAAAATATGTTGAAAAAAAACACGACTGTAAAGAATTGAGTACAACAACAACAAGTTATTTAAGGAACAAGCTTTCAAACGAAGGGAAACTTGTTGGCAGGGGGGGAAATTATTTAAATAAATACTTGTCAGAACAGGTGTAAATATATGCGTCATGAAAGTGTTAGGACCATATTATGACAAGTTATGTAATCTGTTATGACAAGTAAAGTGTTACTGACACTTTTATCCAAAGCATTTTAAGGTATGGGGGGGGGGTGTCGTGAATCAGACCCACTATCCTGCCGTTGCAAGCACCACGGTCTACCAACTGAGCTACAGAGGACCACACGTTGCCTTTATGTTCCTCATGTCTCCCCTCTCACTCCTTGATGTACGATCACAGTGACATCGCAGTAAGGTTTTGTGAATGAACGGTCGATAATAACATCAATTGTGTTTTTGTTGTGATTGTTGCAGGTATTTTATCATGGCCCAGGCCCAGATCCTAACATGGTACGTGATGCATTTATTATTACTCAATTAACTACACTGTGGTGTGTGTGTGGTTGGTTATCGGCTTTGTGTCACTGATCTGAACGTCAAGCAATAATGCCTTCCGTATGTACAGTATATCATTTTCTTATTTCCGTCTTAGTCATGTCATGAGCACTGTGCGTGTAGCATGCGTGTATTGGAGTAGAAGTCCATATGTCTATCTGTGGGTATCCATGTACAGTATCTGTGTATGTTCAGGTTGTGTATGAGTATATACTGTCATGGATATATAGTCTAAGCAGGGATGGAAATTAAGCTAGCCCGAGTCTAGTACTTTTCAGACTGGGCTAGTAGTAAATAGGCCAAACATTGCATGGCACAGATTTGGACCCCAAATCGTTAAATTCCATCCCTGAATATGATTATATAAAAGTATATTTCAGTCCCTCTGTCTAACTGTAGGAACTGTGGTGCTCCTCCATGTACAGGGAGGTTACCCCCAGGTCTACTCTCCCCCCAACCCTGGGATGCCTGGCCAGCCTCAGTGGACTGGACCCCCATTCCAACCAGTGAGTCAATCCATTCATCTCTCCTTCACGCCTTCTCTCTCTCCATCTGTTCATTTGTTCACTTAGCAGCACAACTGTAAGGTCTGAAAACAAAGGAGCTGGGGAGAAAATGTCTGGCCTCATGGCACCTCATTCCCTTTATAGTGTGCTACTTTTGACCAGGGCCCATAGTGTGCTATTTGTGACACATCCACTCTCTGTACAGGAGGATTGGGGCTCAGTTAGGGGCTGTGACGCTACACTAACCTTCCAGGAATAAGGTTCTGTCTGTCCCAGTTGATTAATACTCTCAATTGGCCAATCTTCATCAACAAGCAATATTCCTCTGTGTGTGTGAGATGATGTTGTTTTGCTGCGTTTTGTTTCAGGGGTTCAACCCAGGCTACCACCCACAGGACCCTATGTACCCCCCCGCCCAGCCCCTGCAGTGGAACGGCCCGCCGCCCAACCAGCCACAGTATAACCCTGGTGCTCCTCCTATGGTATGTCTCTCTACTCTACCATACGCTCTTCTATTATATTCTTCTCCTCTACTCTGTTCTATTCTACTATACTATATTCTATTGTACCATTCTACTCTGTTATATTCTACACTAATCTTTTCTACTCTACCGTGCTATAATCTATTCCACTCTACTCTGTTCTATTCTACTATTCTACTCTGTTCTATTCTACTATTCTACTCTGTTCTATTCTACTATTCTACTCTGTTCTATTCTACTATTCTACTCTGTTCTATTCTACTATTCTACTCTGTTCTATTCTATTCTACTATTCTACTCTGTTCTATTCTACTCTACTATTCTACTCTGTTCTACTCTATTCTACTCTACTATTCTACTCTGTTCTACTCTACTCTACTCTACTATTCTACTCTGTTCTACTCTATTCTACTCTACTATTCTACTCTGTTCTACTCTACTCTACTATTCTATTCTACTACTCTACTATTCTATTCTACTACTCTACTCTGTTCTATTCTACTACTCTACTCTGTTCTATTCTACTACTCTACTCTGTTCTATTCTACTACTCTACTCTGTTCTATTCTACTACTCTACTCTGTTCTATTCTACTCTGTTCTATTCTACTCTGTTCTATTCTACTACTCTACTCTGTTCTATTCTACTCTGTTCTATTCTACTCTGTTCTATTCTACTCTGTTCTATTCTACTCTGTTCTATTCTACTACTCTACTCTGTTCTATTCTACTACTCTACTCTGTTCTATTCTACTACTCTACTCTGTTCTATTCTACTACTCTACTCTGTTCTATTCTACTACTCTACTCTGTTCTATTCTACTACTCTACTCTGTTCTATTCTACTACTCTACTCTGTTCTATTCTACTACTCTACTCTGTTCTATTCTACTACTCTACTCTGTTCTATTCTACTACTCTACTCTGTTCTATTCTACTACTCTACTCTTCTATTCTACTCTGTTCTATTCTACTACTCTACTCTGTTCTATTCTACTACTCTACTCTGTTCTATTCTACTACTCTACTCTGTTCTATTCTACTACTCTACTCTACTCTGTTCTATTCTACTATTCTACTCTGTTCTATTCTACTATTCTACTCTACTATTCTACTCTGTTCTATTCTACTACTCTACTCTGTTCTATTCTACTACTCTACTCTGTTCTATTCTACTACTCTACTCTGTTCTATTCTACTACTCTACTCTGTTCTATTCTACTACTCTACTCTGTTCTATTCTACTACTCTACTCTACTCTGTTCTATTCTACTACTCTACTCTACTCTACTCTGTTCTATTCTACTACTCTACTCTGTTCTATTCTACTACTCTACTCTGTTCTACTCTACTCTGTTCTATTCTACTCTGTTCTATTCTACTATTCTACTCTGTTCTATTCTACTACTCTACTCTGTTCTATTCTACTACTCTACTCTGTTCTATTCTACTACTCTACTCTGTTCTATTCTACTCTACTCTACTCTGTTCTATTCTACTCTACTCTGTTCTATTCTACTCTGTTCTATTCTACTACTCTACTCTGTTCTATTCTACTCTGTTCTATTCTACTATTCTACTCTGTTCTATTCTACTATTCTACTCTACTATTCTACTCTGTTCTATTCTACTACTCTACTCTGTTCTATTCTACTACTCTACTCTGTTCTATTCTACTACTCTACTCTGTTCTATTCTACTACTCTACTCTGTTCTATTCTACTACTCTACTCTACTCTGTTCTATTCTACTACTCTACTCTACTCTACTCTGTTCTATTCTACTCTGTTCTATTCTATTCTACTCTACTCTACTCTACACTAATATATTCTCTTCTACTCTACTCTGTTCTATTCTACTTTACTTTCTACTCTACCCTATTCTACCATATTTGGTTATATTATTGAAAACTCTACTCAGCCTCTACTCCTATTCCCTCTATTCTACAATCTATCTCACGCTGCCTTCCTTCTGACCCCTAAGTGGAGTGGGCCGCCTAACCAGTATCAGTATCCCATGGCTCCGATGGTATATATCTACTCTACTTAACCATAGTCTAGTGTCTCTTCCCAGTCCTCCCCATCACCCTTGTCCTCTGTGTCAACAGATGTCAAATCTTAATTTGACTCCATTCGTCGCTGGAGGAAAATAATCCAGCAGTAGGTTTTGAATATCTGAATAAATATTTAGAATCGCCACCAGGGGGCAGCTGGAAGCGGTGTTTGTGAGCAATGCACACTGTACCTACATTGTACCTTAAGTAGGCTACGTACAGGCTACAGGGCATCTCGTGTGAATTCTTCTGTGAATTATAATAAATTGACATATTTGTAGGGGGTAGATGTATTTTTAGTTTGGGAAAATCATTTTTTCAGATTAATTGTTTTATTATATGTTGAAGGCAAGCAATAGGCAGAATAAATTATACATTTCCTCAGTGTCTGTGTGGTCCAGAGGTCACAGCCACTGACCATAGCACACATATGCCAGAGTCGGCATGGGTTTGAATCCGGCCCACTGCATATGGGGCGGCAGGGTAGCCTAGTGGTTAGAGCGTTGGACTAGTAACCGGAAGGTTACAAGTTCAAACCCCTGAGCTGACAAGATACAAATCTGTCGTTCTATCCCTGAACAGGCAGTTAACCCACTGTTCCTAGGCCGTCATTGAAAATAAGAATTTGTTCTTAACTGACTTGCCTGGTTTAAAAAAAATTGATGTCTATTTTTGACACATTAACTCTGCGTTAAAGCAGAAATAATTAAAGCAGAACTAATTCAAAAGGTTAACAGTTTAGGCATTCTTTCTGAGCGGTTACGGTTAAGGGCTATGGTTGGGGAAAGGCTTAAAACAAAAACAAAATGGAAAACTACGCGCCTATGTTTCATCAGTATTTATAGTATTCTTCGTGCCTGTGAAAGTATAGTGAACTGTCGTAGTGCAGTGGTGAAAGCAGCATGCTCCAACTCTGAACCTCATGAGTTTGTGGTCAGTGCTGAGTGAGATAGTGACCAGCCTGATCCTACATTAGGCCCACAAGTGAATTGCATTTATTTCAATATGTAAAGCAAATAGTCTAATCATTTACATATTATAGAAAAGTGTCTCAGCTCAACAAAATCATCTTCGGATAGGCTCAAATGCCTAAACATCTTGACAGCTTTACGAAGTTAAATATTAAAGCCACACAATACAGGCTTTCAAACCACACCAAAGACCAGAACTATACTGACAAATTATACATACAGTGCCTTGCGAAAGTATTCGGCCCCCTTGAACTTTGCGACCTTTTGCCACATTTCAGGCTTCAAACATAAAGATATAAAACTGTATTTTTTTGTGAAGAATCAACAACAAGTGGGACACAATCATGAAGTGGAACGACATTTATTGGATATTTCAAACTTTTTTAACAAATCAAAAACTGAAAAATTGGGCGTGCAAAATTATTCAGCCCCCTTAAGTTAATACTTTGTAGCGCCACCTTTTGCTGCGATTACAGCTGTAAGTCGCTTGGGGTATGTCTCTATCAGTTTTGCACATCGAGAGACTGACATTTTTCCCATTCCTCCTTGCAAAACAGCTCGAGCTCAGTGAGGTTGGATGGAGAGCATTTGTGAACAGCAGTTTTCAGTTCTTTCCACAGATTCTCGATTGGATTCAGGTCTGGACTTTGACTTGGCCATTCTAACACCTGGATATGTTTATTTTTGAACCATTCCATTGTAGATTTTGCTTTATGTTTTGGATCATTGTCTTGTAGGAAGACAAATCTCCGTCCCAGTCTCAGGTCTTTTGCAGACTCCATCAGGTTTTCTTCCAGAATGGTCCTGTATTTGGCTCCATCCATCTTCCCATCAATTTTAACCATCTTCCCTGTCCCTGCTGAAGAAAAGCAGGCCCAAACCATGATGCTGCCACCACCATGTTTGACAGTGGGGATGATGTGTTCAGGGTGATGAGCTGTGTTGCTTTTACGCCAAACATAACGTTTTGCATTGTTGCCAAAAAGTTAAATTTTGGTTTCATCTGACCACCTTCTTCCACATGTTTGGTGTGTCTCCCAGGTGGCTTGTGGCAAACTTTAAACAACACTTTTTATGGATATCTTTAAGAAATGGCTTTCTTCTTGCCACTCTTCCATAAAGGCCTATGTTGTCCTATGGACAGAGTCTCCCACCTCAGCTGTAGATCTCTGCAGTTCATCCAGAGTGATCATGGGCCTCTTGGCTGCATCTCTGATCAGTCTTCTCCTTGTATGAGCTGAATGTTTAGAGGGACGGCCAGGTCTTGGTAGATTTGCAGTGGTCTGATACTCCTTCCATTTCAATATTATCGCTTACACAGTGCTCCTTGGGATGTTTAAAGCTTGGGAAATCTTTTTGTATCCAAATCCGGCTTTAAACTTCTTCACAACAGTATCTCGGACCTGCCTGGTGTGTTCCTTGTTCTTCATGATGCTCTCTGCGCTTTTAACGGACCTCTGAGACTATCACAGTGCAGGTGCATTTATACAGAGACTTGATTACACACAGGTGGATTGTATTTATCATCAGTAGTCATTTAGGTCAACATTGGATCATTCAGAGATCCTCACTGAACTTCTGGAGAGTTTGCTGCACTGAAAGTAAAGGGGCTGAATAATTTTGCACGCCCAATTTTTCAGTTTTTGATTTGTTAAAAAAGTTTGAAATATCCAATAAATGTCGTTCCACTTCATGATTGTGTCCCACTTGTTGTTGATTCTTCACAAAAAAATACAGTTTTATATCTTTATGTTTGAAGCCTGAAATGTGGCAAAAGGTTGCAAAGTTCAAGGGGGCCGAATACTTTCGCAAGGCACTGTAGCTTAACTATAAAACGTGGATGAGAGGGCGAACATAGGGTAGTCCTACATCTGTCAATCAACTGATGGCCCAAATCAGCTGATCAACTCAGCCAGGGAAACACAGAAGCCTGTAATCAGTTTTCACTCCTTTCATTATGTGATAATGAATAGGCTAATGGGTAGTCTACAGAATGTAGCCTATTGGAATATAATCCTATTGCAACCGTCAATGGCACTAGATTATCGCCAACTGATGTCTTGTTATACCATCAATATGCGCTAAATTCCCCCCGCACAGCTGATCTCAATTGCAACCATTAGTCACCTCATTACTGCTCCCTAAAAGATCGGTGGTCCTTAGTCCTGCTTGCAATCAAAGTCTTTCAAGATATGTTTGCCCTCTGGTTGGTATTGTAATTGGAACAATTGAGTTATTTTAACAGACTAAGGGCGATGTATCTATTTAACGAGCATTCCGTGCGATAAAAATAAAGTATTTCATAGTTTACCACGGCAAATCTACTGTGGCATTTTACCTCACACTTTTTGTATGAACGGAAAACTAATGTTGGTGTAGCCAACTGCTATTATTTTATTTGTTTCCTATTTCGGTTATCCAAAAGTGTCTGGTATGGTCATTTCTTATCACGATCGACTGTCCTTGAAATGTGTAAATAAATCAAGTCAATCGGGGTGATTGAGTTCTTTGTGCCATCAGAGTGTGGGCCGGGAATCAAACCCAAGCCGACGCCATAGACATTTATGTACGCACTGAAGAAAGCAGCCCTAACCGTTAGACCACTCCAGGGCACAATTAAAAATGTTGATAAACTTGACACTTGTACGTCGTCACCAAGTGGAGACCAATATCTATCTTGTGTTATTAGGCTATATAAAAAACGACAGATGTTGATGTGTATGGCTTCATTTCAGATACATTTTGTACATTTGAATGTTGTAGTAACAGGGCCTAGGTCTAGCGTTTGAGCGAGAGAGAGAAAATGATTTTGATAGCAAACTCTGATCCCAATGACTGGACTGTCCCCTCATGGAAGAAAAGATTACTGCTCTTTTTTCAGGGACTGTCGAGGCTCATTCGAATGTTTTGATGCAGCAGGAAAATTCTTAGCGACAAAAGAGTGATCAAGTTAAGAACTGACATCTGTATCTGTCATACGCTGCTCCGGTTTGGATCCTTCTCATCTCAGTGTGTAGTTTGTGTGTGTGTGTGTGTGTGTGTACATGACCTGTATTTGTGTGACTAATTGTGTGTGTTTCAGGGGTATGCTCCAGTGATGTACAGTGCCATGCCTCCAGGTGAGCCAGTGAAGGAGGAGATAAAGATGGAGAACATGTCTCCTGCTGATCCCCTCCTCGCCCACCCCCCACAACCCCCCCAGGTCAGTCCTCTCCCTCTCTCTGTCTTTTTCTTGCTTGCTCTCTCTCCATCTCAGTCCCACAAATACATACTTGCTTACTTTATCGATACATGGTTTTCAACTCTCAACCTTCACTCCTTAGGCGTCATCGCCCTCCGCCCCCGTGCCTGCCTCTGACGTCCTCCACTCCTCGGACGGAGCCTACCAGTTTAACATCGACACAGGAAAGAACACCACCACCAACACCACCAACTTCCTGTAGAACACCACCCAATGGCCCAATCAGGAGCGGCCTTTTCAACGTAATGGGGGCTCGTCCCAATTGCTTCCTTTCCTCGTCTCCTTTCCTCGTTGCTTTCCCTGTGTGACCACTGATATTAATGGGAGGTATAAACCATGGGGGCTGTTTGCGATTCAATTTAGGGAGGTGGTAAACAAGAGAAGTGCTAATGAATTTACCCACGAAAATGCAGTGATCCATTCTCACAACAACAACAAAAAACAGCTGACATAACTAGGTCCCGAGCTGTGTTTTTATTCACTGTGGTTTTTTTACCCCCTACCCCTTTCACATAAACAAAGGTAACAAAATGTAAAAAATAAGGGGTTTTGCCTCTGTGTAAATGGGGTATTAATGAAGGAAAGGAGATAAGGAAAGTCGGTAATTGGAATATGCCTCTATTTCCTGTATAGGGACAGGAAGTGTCCATTAGCTGTGATACAGAGCCTGTCAAAATGGCTGAAACGGACAATGGAAGCATGGGATTGGTGCAAGAATGGCTGAAGGTAGTTACCACCATATTCCCTGTCCATTTATTTTAAATATACTAGGGGGATTGTACGAGTGCACACTTCGGGAGAAGGGTAGAAAATTGGAATGTAGCCAGAGTCTAGGGGCGAGGGTTGAGAAGGCAGTAGAAAAGGTCGGTTATGTTACATTTATTGTTTTAAACCTGTAGCCTTAGATTTTTCTAACTTGTCTTTTTTTAAACTCAACAGTAAAGATGGTATCTATGAAACACTCCAACTGCCAACCATCTCGCAAAAAAAACAAACACGATCATTATCCAACCAGAGAACCTACATCACACCCAGTCATGATCCAATCAGATGGTACCAGGAAAACTCATCATCACTCTGGATAGACAAAGCAAAGCTCTCTATAAACAAGTATATACATGTAAATACAATCACAAATGCCTTTATGTTCCAAAGTTTAGTTTGTCATTATATGCATGATGGACCATTTTAGTACTTTATATGAAACTACTGTCATTTCAACCGGGTATGCAGAGTTAATTAACTGTTTTGGCAGCTTATGATTAAAAACAATTGGGAAGCGGGTGCTATTCTATTAGACCCAAATAGCCCCCTATTCCTTACATAGTTCACTACTTTTGACCCGAGTAAATGTCATTCCTGTGCATCTGTTCTCTTGTATTGTCATCACGTTAGGTTAAACACGGACAGTTTTGTAGCGTCAACAAGGCTAACAGAGGTGTATGAGTTCCACAAGAGCCTATGCAAATCACAAAGTTGGAATAGTTACCACTTTATTACTGTATATAATCAGCCATGTTAATATGAATTATATTAATATTAATTATGTTAAAATATGTAGTATGTATAAATATTCAAGGAACATTTTAATTTGCAGTGTACAAACTTAACATGATGAACAGCAATGACATTTACGCTAACGGGCGACGAGCATTTCCAGATCATGTGACCTGACCAGAAAAATTTCCTGGCCTAGTTCTTTGTTCTCATCATTACATCGTCGTTAGTCATCTTTCAACCATTGCAATGTGACACTGCCAAGGAACCAGAGTTGGCATTCTACCTCTCATTCCTTCATCTATGCACATATAGGCTCTCCTCCAATATCCACACTATCATACCACTTAGAATGAAGCCATGGATGTGTCCAAAATGGCACCCTATTCTCTATCAAATGTATTACTTTTGACCAGGGCCCAAGTTTATTAAGGTTACTTTACCACTGCATTTGTTTTTTGTCAGTTACCAATACCCTCACCCTCATGAGCTGTAAACAAACTTGCTACTCCAGGGACATATTCATTAGTGTAGACTAGTGAAATGTGTTTCAATGGAATTGTGTCATGTTGTAAAAGCGTTTGGAGTTAACAGTTTCCGTTGCAAATGTTTTTGCTAGTGTGCTACGGTGTGCGCAGTGCGCTAATGATTACAACCCAGGCTCCCGATACTCATTTTTTTATTTACATTTTGTTACCTCACTCTTTAGGGATACCACATGAGCTTTTGGAGTAACTTTTAAAGCGATCTTACAGAACGTCTTCTCACTTTGTAACTGTCTAGATGATTTCCAAAGCAATATCATTAGACCTTGTGGAATGTTCCGTTTGTTTTTATTCTATGAATATCGTTAGCATTTATAGTAGAATTGTCTGTAGGACATGCACATATCCACCTCAATAAACATAATACAAAATCCCTGCTCTGCCTGTCCGTTTGTGTGCTTTAAAATACAAGCTAATCACATCTGCAGTTAATTCTGTTATCACAACAAAAAAAATGACTTAGTAACATTATGAAAACAAAAGGCAAATGCTTTATTATACAAAATGGAACCAAACGATTCATAAACGGAGACATAACAAAAACTACTGCTTCTTATTAATTGTACTGCCGTTGACATGATTCAATAAAAACTATTGAAAAAGGGTATAGAGACGGAATTATCGAAGCACCATTACACCTCAACTTTCATGAATGTTATCTGGGACTCTGGCTTCACTTCGTCTCGAGGAGATGAGCTGAAACCAGCAGACCAGTGGTAAGACTTACAGGTCCAGGCGGTAGAAGAGCAGGACCAGGTATCTTCCTCTGTGGTAGTCAGACTGAGCTGTTTAAACTGTCTTGTCAACTACTGCTGTCCCCACCCAGTCTGAAGCAGGCGTAGATACTTGGGGAGGTAAGAGCTGCTGCAACAATTAGCACCACCCATATTTCTCTCTATTACTATTCACTCCCTCCTTATGAATAATCTCTCTGTCTCACTCACGTAATCACGTGAGGACTAAAACTACAGTAATGAATGTTATTACAGTAATTAATGTTTTTTTTCTCATCAGGGAGCCACACAGCAAATTCTGAGTGTTAAATCCACACTGAGTGTTAAATTTAACACTAGTCCAGTGTCTGTATGGGTCCACACTTTTCAGTGTTAAATTAACACACTGCTTAGTGTAAAGCCTTATTTGCATATTTCCCAGAGTGTCTTTCGAATGAATTGCAGAGTTACGACACATGACTGTATTCGTTAGGGCCAGCATTCCAGAGACGCCTCTACACTGGCGTCCAGAGACGCCTCTATACATTGAGACTGGTGTTTTGCGTGCACTATTTAATGAAGCTGCCAGTGGAGGAATTGTGAGGTGTCTGTTTCTCAAACTATACACTCCAATGTACTTTTCCTCTTGCTCAGTTGTGCACCGGGGCCTCCCACTCCTCTTTATTCTGGTTATAGCCAGTTTGCTCTGTTCTGTGAAGGGAGTAGTACACAGTGTTGTACAAGATCTTCAGTTTCTTGGCAATTTCCCACATGGAATAGCCTTCATTTTTCAGAACAAGAATAGACTGATGAGTTTCAGAAGAAATGTCTTTGTTTCTAGCCATTTTGAGCCTGTAATCGAACCCATAAATGCTGATGCTTCAGATCCTCAACTAGTCTAAAGAAGGCCAGTTTTATTGCTTCTTTAACCAGAACAACAGTTTTCAGCTGTGCTAACATAATTGCAAAAGGGTTTTCTAATGATCAATTAGCCTTTTAAAATGATAAACTTGGATTAGCTAACACAACGTGCTTCAGTGTTGTGATGCAAAAATCCTAACAAAATGCTTGACGCATAGAATTAAAAAAGTATTGTCAGATATTATTCATCCTAATCAGACAGGTTTTTTACATTGGAGATAATATAAGACAAGTACTGGAAACAATAGAATACCATGAAATATTGGGGACACCAGGCCTGGTTTTCATAGCTGATTTTGAAAAGGCTTTTGATAAAGTACGACTGGAGTTTATATATAAATGCCTAGAATATTTAAATTTTGGGGAATCTCTTTAAAATGGGTTAAAAGTATGTATAGTAACCCTAGGTGTAAAATAGTAAATAATGGCTACATCTCAGACAGTTTTAAACTATCTAGAGGAGTAAAACAAGGTTGTCCACTATCGGCATATCTATTTATTATTGCAATCGAAATGTTAGCTGTTAAAATTAGATCAAACAATAATATTAAGGGATTAGAAATCCGTGGCTTAAAAACGAAGGTGCCATTGTACGCTAATGATTCATGCTTTCTTTAAAAAACACAATTAAAATCTCTCCACGGCCTCAGAGGAACTAGATACTTTTGCTATCCTCTCTGGATTAAAACCAAATTATGATAAGTGATACTACGTATTGGATCACAAAAAAATGCTAATTTTACATTACCATGTAGTTTACCAATTAAGTGGTATGACGGAGATGTGGACATACTCGGTATACAAATCCCAAAAGAAAGAAATGATCTCACTCCAATAATTTTTATAGAAAGTTGGCAAAAATAGATAAGATCTTGCTACCATAGAAAGGAAAATACCTGTCTATTTGTGGAAAAATAACCCTGATTAACGCTTTAGTCATTTCACAGTTGATCTATTTGCTCAATGTTTTGCCTACATCGAGTGACCTGCTTTTTAAATTATATGAACCAAAAATATTCAATTTTATTTGGAATGGCAAGCCAGACAAAATTAAAAGGGCCTATTTATATAACGAATATGAATTCGGAGGGCAGAAATTATTAAATATTAAAGCATTAGACCTCTCACTAAAGGCATCAGTCATACAAAAGTTATACTTAAATCAAAACTGGTTCTCTAGTAAAGTGGTAAGAATGTCTCATCCTATGTTCAAGAAGGGCCTTTTCCCCTTTATTCAGATGACACCTGCTCACTTTCGGTTGTTTGAAAAGTAAATAATCTCCAAAATATAGTTATTTTTTACAAGCCTTAGAAAGTTGGTTGCACTTTCAGTTTAATCCACCTGAAAAGACAGAACAAATAATACAACAAATATTGTGGTTAAACTCAAATATACTACTAATTGATTTAAAAAACATATTTTTCGAATAATTTTAAAAAAGGTATAATTTTAGTGAATGATACCATAAATAGGACTGGTGGAGTTATGTCACACATACAGCTAACACAGACATATGGACATGTCTGCTCTTCCCAAAATTACAACAAATTAATTGCAGCATTACCACAAAAATGGAAGAGGCAAGTAGAAGGGAAAAAAGTAAGGAAGTTGTATGTCGGCCCTGTATTAAAAAACATAAATGATTCAAGAAAAGTGTGAAAAATAAAAACATATACCAATTTCATTTAAGGACCAAAAAACAGACAGCTGTGCCATATAAATTGCAAAATAGTTGGGAAGAGATTTGCGATGTACCCATTCCATGGCACATGGTTTATGAATTGATACGCAAAACAACGCCGGATTCAAAACTTCGAAATTTTCAATTTAAGTTACTATACAAAATTCTTGCAACCAATAGAATGTTATATACTGCTAAAAAAAATAAAGGGAAAACTTAAACAACACAATGTAACTAAGTCAATCACACTTCTGTGAAATCAAACTGTCCACTTAGGAAGTAACACTGATTGACAATAAATGTCACATGCTGTTGTGCAAATGGAATAGACAACTGGTGGAAATTGTAGGCAATTAGCAAGACACCCCCAATAAAGGAGTGGTTCTGCAGGTGGTGACCACAGACCACTTCTCAGTTCCTATGCTTCCTGGCTGATGTTTTGGTCACTTTTGAATGCTGGCGGTGCTTTTGTTGACTTCTGTAACCGTAAAAGCCTTGGTTTCATGCATGTTAACATCAGAAGCCTCCTCCCTAAGTTTGTTTTATTCACTGCTTTAGCACACGCCACCAACCCTGATATCCTAGCCATGTCTGAATCCTGTCTTAGGACCACCAAAAATTCTGAAATTTCCATCCCCAACTACAACATTTTCCGTCAAGATAGAACTGCCAGAGGGGGCGGAGTTGCAATCTACTGCAGAGATAGGCTGCAGAGTTCTGTCATACTATCCAGGTCTGTGCCCAAACAATTCAAGCTTCTACTTTTATAAATCCACCTTTCCATAAATAAGTCTCTCACTGTTGCTGCTTGTTATAGACCCCCCTCAGCCCACAGCTATGCCCTGGACATACTCATTTTCCACCATAATTTGCAAATAAATTCATTAAAAATCCTACAATGTGATTTTCTGGATTTTTTTTCTCATTTTGTCTGCCATAGTTGAAGTGTACCTATGATGAAAATTACAGGCCTCATCTTTTTAAGTGGGAGAACTTGCACAATTGGTGGCTGACTAAATACTTTTTTGCCCCACTGTATATCCATCCTGCCCTGCCTCTCTAAAGTCTTCGAAAGCCAAGTTAACAAACAGATCACCGACCATTCCGAATCCCACCGTACCTTCTCCGCTATGCAATCTGGTTTCCGAGCTGGTCATGGGTGCACCTCAGCCACGCTCAAGGTCCTAAACAATATCATAACCGACCATCGATAAAAGACAGTACTGTGCAGCCGTCTTCATCGACCTGGCCAAGGCTTTCGCCTCTGTCAATCACCACATTCTTATCTGCAGACTCAATCAGTGTTGCCAACTTAGTGACTTTGTTGCTATATTTAGCGAGTATTTAGACCCCTCTACCGACACATTTTCAAAAAAGCAACTAGCAACAAATCTAGCAACTTTTTCTGGTGTTATTGGAGACTCTGACATGAAAGCATGTATCGTTCTTACTCTTCTCAACGAGCAGCGAGTGCTGCCGTGGGCCCCACCCTGTCCCAAAGCACTCACAGGCGGCCCAGTCCTCGTGCAGAAATCCCTCCCAGCTGCAGTCAGAGCAGATGTTCACCCCTCAGCGTCCAGACTGCAAATGAATCGCGCATGCGGGAAGCCACCGCTGGCTGATATTAAAAAAACAATTAACCCGAACTAGGGCCAGACTAGTTTCCATAATTTTCTCACATTGCCAATGACAGTTTTTTTCTATTGTCTCTTTTTGGTCCATTTAGATTGTTAATGTAGATTGTATACAAAAAAAAATAAAAATGGTTAAAAATGTTCATGTTTTACTGTGACTTGTTGCTCCTAAGTGGACATATGGTTAAAAACCAAACCAAATTAATTAAACTAAACTTTTGCCATCCCAAGCCCGGATAAAGGAGGGTTGGAATTGTACCATTAAAAAAAAAAATCGACAGAAGAAAATTCATTTGTAGTTCTAAACATATTTAGGGTGTTTTTTACTCACTTGTCTCTCTCTCTCCCCTACAGCGTCCATCACAATTACATGCACATGGCCAATTATGCGATGATGTCATTTAGCGATTTCTAGGATAGCCAAAAGCTACTTTCCTTACTGAGGAGTTGGCAACACTGGACTCAATAGCATTGGTTTTTTAAATGACTACCTCGCCTGGTTCACCAACTACTTCTCAGATAGAGTTTAGTGTGTCAAATCGGAGGTCCTGTTTTCCGAACATTTTAAATTAGTAAATTGATTTTTGGGTTCTTAAAATGCTACCCAAGCGGGCTGGTCGTTAAGTTAATTTCTCATGTTTTGACCAAGTCGTTAATTATAATAATTACATTCAGTCGACGTTGCTGTGCTAAACAAATCATAGAAGCACCTTTGACAGCAATCTGTATCGGCAGATTTTATCAACCTCTTAAATTAGCTGGGGAGTGGTGGTGAACAGCAATCTTGCCACATATTTTCAATGCGATTCAAGTCTGAGCTTGGGCTGGGCCATTCCATTTCCCAATGATGGAGAACACTGTGTGCTCTTGGAAAATTGTGATGAGGCATATATCTGGGGATGGTTATAAAACAATTTCTATCTCAGAAATCTACAGCCAGTTCCTTGGAATTCATGGTATAGTGTGTGTGTGTGTGTGTGTGTGTGTGTGTGTGTGAAATGCACAGCTGTGGCGGTACAGCTCTGTGGTTTCTGTCTGTAAAAACCCTATTAGAAGCCTATAGGGAAACACAATCAGAGGAATAAAAAGAAACTAAGACTTTATTTGTCAAAAAAGAGGATATCTGGAATATTTTTACATGGCAACATCATATTTTACAGGAGAGGGCCTGGCCACCAACAGCCCAATAAATATTCAGATACCAAAGGAATACAGCAGGATTACTACTAGGATAATTAAGAGGATAATTAATTATCAGCAGCCTGGAGGAGTGACATAACAAGCATGCACATATACAATACACACACACATACAATATTACTCTTTCACCCCAATATACAATGCACATACATACAATACACATACATACACTACACATACATAGTACTTGTATGGATAGACGGTGCACTGTCCATCTCTCAGTACATATCAAAGCTGCAGGCTAAAGTTAAATATAGACTTGGTTTCCTCTATCGTAATCGCTCCTCTTTCACCCCAGCTGCCAAACTAACCCTGATTCAAATGACCATCCTACCCATGCTAGATTACGGAGACATACATTTATAGATCAACAGGTAAGGGTGCTCTCGAGCGGCTAGACGTTCTTTATCATTCGGCCATCAGATTTGCCACCAATGCTCCTTATAGGACACATCACTGCACTCTATACTCCTCTGTAAACTGGTCATTTCTGTATACCCGTCGCAAGACCCACTGGTTGATGCTAATTTATAAAACCCTCTTAGGCCTCACTCCCCCCTATCTGAGATAACTGCTGCAGCCCTCATCATCCACATACAATACCCGTTCTGCCAGTCAGTCCCCAAAGCACACACACATCCCTGGGTCGCTCCTCTTTTCAGTTCGCTGCAGCGAGCGACTGGAACGAGCTGCAACAAACACTCAAACTGGACAGTTATCTCAATCTCTTCATTCAAAGACTGATTCATGGACACTCTTACTGACAGTTGTGGCTGCTTTGTGTGATGTATTTGTTGTCTCTACCTTCTTGACCTGTGTGCTGTTGACTGTGCCCAATAATGTTTGTACCATGTTGTGTTGCTACCATGTTGTGTTGTCATGCCTTGCTATGTTGTTGTCTTAGGTCTCTCTTTATGTAATGTTGTGTTTATATTTATTATTATTTATACTGTTTTTTTTATTTATGTATCCCGGGCCCCCGTCCCCGCAGGAGGCTTTTTGCCTTTTGGTAGGCCGTCTTTGTAAATAAGAATTTATTAACTGACTTGCCTAGTTAAAATAAATAAAAAATACAATATACATACATACATACTCTCTCACACCCACCCACCCACACTCCCTGTCCATCACTTGCTCTTGTAGGTGAGGTGTTTCCGGTGCCAGTGTATCCAGGCAGGGGCGACGACTAGCCCAGTCAGGTAACCAATCACTCCACCCAGACTGCAGGACACAGGCCACACCTACAGGAAACAACATTGTGATATAAATATATTGTGTAGAACAAACAGGGCTTACTGATATACAAAGTAAGGAGTCGTGTCAGCTCTACTCATTGCCTTTCTGTGTGTGTGTGTGATCTGACCTGCCAGGGTCGGTCCCAGTCCAAAGGGATAGGGAAGGCTCCCAGCCAGGCTCCCACAACACTGCAGCCGACCACCATCTGTAGAGAAGTGTCCCACACCGACATGGCCCTAAAACAAATCACAAGTATACATATACACATTTTACACACACACAAAGCATCGACATTGTGAAGCTTGTGACATAGTAGTAGAGACTGTCTACCAGTGGACATACAGTACAGACATACTGTCTCTGTCAGAGAGAGAGAGTGAGCGCGCGAGAGAGAAGATAAAGAAGTAGTTGGAGAGAGAGTCTCGTATAAAACTGATCATATCTTCATAGTGAGTATGCCTTGTAGGTGAGTGTGTGTGTTTCTGTTTCTTTAGGTGACTGTGTACCTTGTAGGTGATAGTGTGTTTCTTGGGGGGGGCTGACCCCCAGCAGCCAGAACAGGGAGATGTTGACCACAGCGACAACCCCGGCAACAGAGTACTGCCACAGCAGGTGTGTCCCATACACAGAGAAACCCGGCACTAGCACCGCCGGCACCACTGTCGCCATAAATACCCCCGATGCCATGATGGCGTGGCTGGACGCCATATGTCTGATCTCCTCGTCCCACATGGTGCCGGAGAGAGGTCTGGTCAGGACTACCTGTACTGAAATTGGAAATATAGTATCCTGTTGCAGTATTTGAGGGGAAAAGCCGTAGCAGGGTTTGAACCAGCAACCCCAGTTACAGGACGAGTGCACTACCACCTGACTGTGCTATAAAAGGCATGGTTAGCAGATACAGACACTCAGGTAGTCTAGTGCTTAAGCACTTTGGGCCAGTAACCGAAAGGTTGCTAGCTTAAATCATCGAGCCAACTAGGTGAAAAATATGTTAATGTGCCCTTGAGCAAGGCACTTAACCCTAATTGCTTCTGTAAGTCGCTCTGGATAAGAGGGTCTGCTAAATTACTAAAATATATAAATATACCAGACCAGGCTGGATGCATTGTTAATCATCATCATCATAATAGTCTGAACCACTAAAACCCCTAGCAATAACCCAACAGCTATTTTTTTTTAGCACAAAACCAACTACTGCAGCTCCAGTCGGGTGGATAGTCTGAATAGCCTACCTTGACAACCCCTTCCTCGTACTGAGATATGACGTTGAGTCAAGTTTTGCTGTCTAGCTAGCTACGGCCTTTGTAGCCTAGCTAGCTGTATCCTTCGAAATAATACAGGAGTTTACTATTCTAAATGAGACAAGTCAACTAGAGGCCTGCGTGGCTGTTTTTCAAGATTTCACACCGATATTGTGGTGTTCATTCATCAGACTCCCTTCCGTAAACATTCAGCCGCGCAAAGTCAGACGCTTATATTGATTGACATATTTGTCAACCAATAACGGTTTTACCACTCCTGCGAAACCAACCAATCAGGTTCTGAGGTCCCAGAGGTTGAAAACGGAAACAGGAAGTTTACAACTGACTAGCTACACATTTAGGTCCAGTTTATTAGTGGTGTTAGCAAAAAGTGTTGTACAAAACAAATAAACTATGGTTTGCGACAATTGTAAGTAAGTTCTGGATAATTAGAAGTTATAAGAAGATAACTAACGTTAACTGGCTAGCTGTCTAATTGTTTTTATCTCAGCTAACTGTTGTGTTGCAGAAGGCTTGTTTTGTTGTTTAGTCTAACGTTACCTAGTTAACATGCCCTATTGTGTATCACAGACCGAACGGGAAGTGTTTGTGTGAGTCCTGCAGCTAACAATGAATTCCTATCTCTCATCTCTCCCCATCTCCTTTCAACATCTACTCCTATTTCGGACCTTTCCTTCTCTCTTTCTTCACCCTCGGCCTCTATTGCTTCTCTTTCTATCTCAGGTGAGAAGAAGCTGGGCAGGGTGATAACTCCAGACACCTGGAAGGATGGAGCAAGGAACACTACAGGTAGATATAGGACTCGTATTATAGATACAGAATTGTGTATTACACATAGTATCAAACTATTCACAACTATGTATTCACAACAGTATACTGTATTATGTTTGTAGAGAGCGGTGGGCGGAAGCTGAATGAGAACAAGGCTCTGACATCTAAGAAGGCTAGGTAAGACAGTTGATGTTGTATATGGTCAGATGATGGTTATGTTACGATAATATGATTCTGTCAACAGGTTTGATCCTTATGGGAAGCCAGGAAAATCAGGAAAGTCGGGCTTTGGCATCTGCCGAATCTGCAAGAGCTCTGTTCACCAATCAGGATCTCACTACTGCCAGGGCTGTGCCTACAAGAAAGGTACTATATCTGCCTACACACTAGTGTAACCTGCAGCCCCCAGGGTTATATGTGCGGGTCGAGCGGGTTTGGGGTCATAAAATATTGTGTGGATGAAGGGTGGGCGCGATGTATAAAGAGAAAACAATGCATTAAAAATCCATAAATGCAGCGGCAGGGTAGCCTAGTGGTTAGAGCATTGGACTAGTAACCGGAAGGTTGCAAGTTTAAATCCCCGAGCTGACAAGGTACAAATCTGTCGTTCTGCCCCTGAACAGGCAGTTAAACCACTGTTCCTAGGCCGTCATTGAAAATAAAAATTTGTTCTTAACTGACTTGCCTAGTTAAATAAAGGTAAAATAACAATGTATACTTGTACAATTCTATAGGCTACATTGAGGTTTTTATTCTAATTATATTTATCAGGCGTTAGGCCCTGAATTAGGCTTACGCACTAACTGTACACTTGCCAAATACACACCAATTGCCAAATGCTTTTGGGAACTTGGGCAGAAAAAATTAAAGTTGATCCACTGAGGCAAAAAGGACAATGTCGTAGTTTAATTCAATAAGAGAAAAGCTGCAAAATGGAGAGTTGAAAATAAAGAGAAGGGAGGGCCAGAACAGTAGCCTAATGTTTGGGAAATATGTTGATTGTGAGGCGCTATACAAATTCGACATGGCACATCAATATAACTGAAAAGTTCAGATGGGTTAAATGGAATAGTAGTCCTAACTGAAATCTGGACACTGACTGTAGGTCTATAACCTCTCACATAGCCTATTATAATACTAACTCCTGCAGAAGTATTATATATTTCTTACAGCATCTTGAGACAATGAATGCGCAATTAGGGACCGTCTATAAAGGTGCTATCTTTATCAGCATCGTAAAAGCTGATAAAATATGCATCCAAGCTGAAGGGAAATCTTATCAGAAACATGTTGGGTTGTTTTCATAGCTTTTAATTCTATTAAAACCAGTCAAACTGATGTCATTTGTCAATTTTACACACAAAATCATTCCCATTTTTGCATTTTCTCCCCGTTCCCTAAATGCCTTTGCTGCAGGAGAGAAGCAGAGATGAAAGTGAATGTTACCAATGTCAACTAGATGCATTAAAAATCAAACTAGATTGATGCATTCATTCTATCGATTTATGACATTTTCTGGTGAGCAAGGGTTTATTTAGTCTTCTAGGGCAACAATTAATTACAGATGAGAAGCTGCATGTATCTAAACAAGTTGACTAACAAATAGCCTACCAAAATGTTGGAAATTATAAGCAGAATCGTGTCTTTAATTGGGCTTTAAAAAATCAACAACCTGCACCCCCTGTCAAAAAATAGTTAGCGCATCTCTGACTGTACAGTGCATTTTCTATATTTGCGGGTCGGGGGCGGACCTCAGATTTTCATTTTATCACATATAGTCGGGCGGTGTGGATGAACAAACAGCTGACCCGCGCATCACTACTACACACCCCATCTTGTCTGCCATTTTGGTTGCTCTTGTAGGTGAAAATTCATGACAATGTTTGATGTTCCAGTATCTAGATTGTTTTCCCAGAAGTATTGAGACAGAAAACATAGGGTTAATTAATAGACATGTGTAAGCAGAATAAAGGCTGAGCTCAGGTGAATGGACAGAGCTGGATAAACAAAGAGTTAACCATTGGACATGTAAAAACAGAACGGAAGCAGAATCCATGAGAGTATACAGACTGGGTCAACATGGAGTTAATCACTAGATATGTAAAAACAGAACTGAAGCAGAAAATGTGTACCTTAATTAATATAGGCACCAAAAGCCATGTATCTGTAATAAGAACATATGTTTGTACTAATCAAGTATTATTAGAAAATAAGTTATATTAAGAAAGTATATATGCAATAAATGTATTATTTATTTTTATTAACACTATGGCGCCGCCACCAATATAAACTAAACTGAGCAGATGTGGGCATTAACAAACAATTATTGGGACAGGAAGATAATGGTGGCTCAAGGCCAAGGGGAGTTAATCATCTACATAGAGGGGAATGACCATGTGTGTTATTTGAAGTTGGAAACCTATAAAGCTTGAATGTAACAAGAAAATGAACTTGTTCCATGGAATTGCTCGGCTTCTGTTACTTTGTAATAAAGTCTATTTGACTTTACAAGTTCCGGTATCTGACAAATATTTGATTCAATATTTCCACAACACTCTCTAAGAAGCAAATTGTCATTCAGTGAAGATGTAATAATGTTCACAATCTCCCTTCTCTCACCCTTTTTCTCTCACTCTCTCTTAGGGATCTGTGCGATGTGTGGGAAGAAGGTTCTGGACACCAAGAACTACAAGCAGACCTCCGTCTGATAGTCTTCTGACAGGCCACCAGTATAACCAGAGAAATAAGGGGAGGAGTGAGAAAGAAAAGGAGGGAAAGGGGAAGGAAGGTGGGCACAAGAAATGACCGCTTTATTTTGTAGCAGGCTTGCTTTGACCCCGTCTAAATCTCTCGTAGCAGAGATACAGTCAAAGGGTTCTTACTCTTTCCAGCTCTCTCTCGTGTGTGTGTGTGTGTGTGTGTGTGTGTGTGTGTGTGTGTGTGATGGAGCCCTCCCTATTGTACAGATCCTATAACCATCCGCAATAAGTGGCCAGTACTGTTCCACACACCAAATCCGAGACTACTTTTAGTTTTTTGTACCTGGACTGATGGTTTCTCTCCGGTCGTGTCAAACCTGCTCTGATACAGGAGTTTCCTTTTATCAATTCATTGGAAATTATATCAAGTGTCATGTTTTTGAGTGTATTAATATAATACATATGTAATGGCAATTAAATGATTATTCATCAACTTTGTTTTGTCTCAGACCAAAACATTCCAACAAATGTCTGTTTGTTGTACATGGTCTTATTCAATAGGCTTGAAGACAAGTCACGACCCTGTTCTCTGTATCGCTCGGTCACCTGTACACGCTGCAGTGATTGGTTTAGAACCTCTGACATCATCATGATGTGACACGGCATGCTGTAACTTCCTGTGTGACCCAGGATTCAGGTTAGATGCCGTGTTCACGTGCTAGTCGGAACTTGGAAACTCTGAAATGTTCGACTTGCTAACTGGTTGAACGTGGCACGTGTACAATGGCACGTGTACAACTTCAACCAGTTAGCAAGTCTGAAATGTCAGAGTTCTGACTAGCATGTGAACGCGGCAGGAGAACAGAGGTTGGCTGAGTCATTGCAGCTGCCCACTGACATTTAAAGGCACCGTCTCCCCTCAGGCTCTACCCCATCAAACACACACCCAGCCCATTACACAGAAACAAAGAGCCACTCTATTGTGGTGATCTAGTTTAATTGAGAGAACACACAACATAATGATGATTCATGAAAACAAATGGCAACATAGACAGAGTAAAACACTGTTAGACACATACTAGGAAATATAGATCTAGAACACGTGTTGGCTTATAAACTGTAGAGATGCTTTTGCTGACCAGTGCTGAAATACACTTTTTTTCAAATGTTGGTTACAGATATTTTCCTTTATTTTACATACAGATGAAACATTATGGAGTCTTAACAGGCTAATCTGCTGTTGGAAAAATAACTTTCGGTAAAAGATGAGGGATGGGGCTGGATAAATCAAACCGCTCTAAAAATGTATAGACCGAGCTATGTATGCAAGGACTGACCATCCACGATATCACAATTATAGTTTTAAAATAAATCTTCAGGATTGGTGGGTCCCCTGCGGGACGGTTGAGCTAACATAGGCTATTGCGATTAGCATGGGGTTGTAAGTAACAAGAACATTTCCCAGGACATAGACATATCTGATATTGTCAGAAAGCTTAAATTCTTGTTAATCTAACTGTACTGTCCAATTTACAGTAGCTATTACAGTGAAAAAATACCATGCTATTGTTTGAGAGTGCACAGTTTTGAACATGAAAAGTTATTAATAAACAAATTAGGCACATTTGGACAATCTTGACACAAAAGTTTGAAGAGAAATACAATGGTTCATTGGATCAGTCTAAAACATTGCACATACACTGCTGCCATCTAGTGGGGAAAAACATCTAAATTGCACCTGGGCTGGAATAATACACTATGGCCTTTCTCTTGCATGATCTTTTACCAGATCTAATGTGTTATTGTCCTACATTCTTTTCACATTTCCACAAACTTCAAAGTGTTTCCTTTCAAATGGTACCAAGAATATGCATTTCCTTGCTTCAGGGCCTGAGCTACAGGCAGTTAGATTTGGGTATGTCATTTAAGGTGAAAATTGAAAAAAAGGGGCAGATCCTTAAGAGGTTGTTTTGAGACTATACAGTGTTTGTTTATATTTACAAACATTCGAGTAAAACAAGCATATATGTTGGGTTCTGATTGGGTGTAACAGTTGAACTAAGCTCATTAGGCATATAAGTTATATTTCTCAAGAATCAATGGGTAAAAATAATTAATTTACAAGTCCAAAAATGTATGTAGTGACTGCAGATTGTCCCTTTAAAAAGGGACATTCCACCACTTTTCAACCTCCGTCATTATGTCTATAAATGAAAGGTTATCAAACCCATTCACAGGGTTGGTTAACTCTGGAGATTCCTTTGGCTTTTAGAGTTAGGTAAATCAGCCTTTAATTTCCTTGCACCTTAAGTGTGGAATGATCTACATACAATCCACTTCAAACTTGGAGGAATTGATACCTCTAGAGCATTTCAGATGGTTGTTCCGGAACCTTTTTACTGAAGAATGTCTGTTTTTTTATGATTGTGTTTTTCTTTTTGTGTATAATAACATTTATTTAATTGTTTTGTAGTTTAATGTGTATTGTTGTGCTAAACAGGGCTCATCTGGAAAAGAGACCTCGGTCTTAACATTGACTCCCTGTCAAAAGAAAGGTTAAGTAAATAAAAAAATAAAAAATCTCCAGCACCATACCAGTGTCTACATATGTGAAAACGGCTTGTTTCTACATTCTGTAGGTAAAATAAGAGGTCCTAAAAAAGTGCAACTTGATGACAGTAACTAGGTTCCACCCAATCGGTGTGACAGATTTTCATGTGAATATTCAAAAATCTGCAAATAAACAATATGCACATTTTCCCACCAGATATGTATTTCCATCAAATGTACTTTTTGCGGATAAAAGGCTGTGCATGATGACGTAGTGCACATAAAAATAACTTTTGCAGTTAAATATACAAGTTTTTAAAAAATACAAGTTAAATGGGTTTCCATTGCATTTTCAACTCTACTGATGCTTGTCACAAAACTGCTAGGTTATATCCGGTATGTGCCCACTCTGGTCTTGACAGCCAAGCACTGATCATCATATCACAAGAATAAGACTTGATATTTAATATAAAGGAGTGAATTTCATTACTTATTTTATCTGTAGCCTAATAAACTGCATGATTTCCTGAGATGTAGTGGGATTACCACACAACATATTGCGTGACTCCAAATTTACTTGAGATAATATGGTTATTCTATCAATATTTGCACATAAAGGCGTTTCCCACCGCAACTCCTCACATAACTATTTTTACAGCCACAAAAAGACCCCACCTTGTCTAGCGTATTTTGTTTTGTCGACATTTGGAAAGTTTACCGACAAATTTGCTATTTCCATCAGGTCTGTTGTGACATTTTTTATCCGACATGTACTTTACTCACATAAAAATGTTGAGTGGAAACCCGGTTCATGAGTTGCATTAAAAAAGGTAAGAGGTAGGGCACTTTCCTGCTCGCAGTATCACAATAAATCTCAGTCTTAACTAGTCATATCTAGTGCTTATAACTAGTGTATATATATATATATACCTTTCTATACAGTAGAGATCATGTTTTAAGACTGTCAGGTTTTCTAGCTGTGGTTAGCTGAAGGCACCATAATTATAGCCTCTCATAATTATAGCCTGCATTGCCTTTTGTGTATATAAGGCTTCTGTGAGGTGTGTGGAGTAGTCTTAGGAACTCTACCCTAGAACATGTGCTTTACAGGGTCAGGGCAGGGGCTAGAGGTCAGGGGTCAGAGATGGTTGCTAAGCAGTCTTGGTGAGTCGTAGGAACTCTTCTCGAGTCTTTGGATCTTCTCTGAACACCCCCAACATGCAGCTGGTCACAGTTCGACTGTTCATCTTCTGAACCCCACGCATCACCATACACATGTGCCTGGAACACATTATTAAATACAAGCCAACACAATAATGCCCCGCTTTACTCTCATGATTAACATGTGATTTATAAGTCTGGAACTTCAAGCACCTAATAAACACTCAGAGGTGGTGAGAGTGTGTAGTACTCACGCTGCCTCTATAACCACAGCCACACCAGCTGGCTGTAGAGCTTCTGATATCGCCATGGCAATCTGCTTGGTCAGACGCTCCTGGACTGGGGAGGGGAACACGCACAGAATGTTGCCTATTTCTTATAGTAATGTTTCGTATATGTCCTTTGAACTACAGTATGCGTACTGTGTATGTATATTTGAGTAAGCACTCTGCCATTCTTACCTTGGAGCCTTCGACTGTACATCTCAACAATCCTACAGACACACACAGCAAACAAACAGTTACTATCACAGTAAGACCATACACACACCAGTGGAGGCTGGTGGAATGAGCTATAGGAGGACGTGCTCTGGGAGAAAGAAAAAAAATGGAACGGAGTCAAACATGTGGTTTCCATATGTTTGATCCCGTTTACATTTATTCTAGTCCAGCCATTACACAGAGCTTGTTCTCCTATACCCCCTCCCAACAGCCTCCGCTGACGTGCGCGCACACACACAGAACAATAATATAATACAGTAGAAGACCATCAAACATATAGCTAATTGGTGATCAGGTTTGATAATGATTAATGTCTTCATAAATAGAGAGATGACCCGATACACAATCTGTCAATCATTCTATCGACCTGTCGATCACTCTATCAATCTGTCAATCATTCACTGCCTGCCAAAACATTATCTGAAATTGTTAGGCAAGATCTGATCAATGTGCATGTTTGGAGTGAAATATACAAAAGGGTTGAAGGGCTATAAAGTATGGGGAGAGAAATAGAGACAGGGAGGGAGGACAAGGGAGAGACAGAGAGACAGAGAGAGCCTGTGATAATAGAAGAATGATTCCCACTGGTCTGGAGGGATTTTCTCATGGTCTGGGAGCGGCTAGGTCTGGGTATTGTGTGTGTGTGTGTGTGTGTGTGTGTGTGTGTGTGTGTGTGTGTGTGTGTGTGTGTGTGTGTGTGTGTGTGTGTGTGTGTGTGTGTGTGTGTGTGTGTGTGTGTGTGTGTGTGTGTGTGTGTGTGTGTGTGTGTCTGGGGTGAGACAGGATATTAGCAGTAGGGCTTACAGTCTAAGCCTCCAGGTCAAAGAACTGAAATAACAGAAGAACTCAGCCACCCAGCACTAACACACACACACTCGGGTAGCCCGACCATTCCCTGCCCCTGTCATGAGCCAACCAGCTTCTCCAATACACACACTATGTATGGACTGTGTGTCAGTTGTGTGTGTGTGTTTGTACTGTATACTCACCTAGCCAGCTTGCTAAGTCCGACCACCTTCTTATTTGGCAGGTATCCGATATGTACCTGGGTCAATGCAACAGATTAGAAATACAGGTCAGAGTTCAAACAACCAGAGCAGAGTTTCAAATGTGACCTGCTCAGCACACATACAGCATCTTCATACTGTTTGTAAACTCTACACACAACACCAGACTGGCATCAAAGCTACTGTGTGCTAAGCCAACTCACTGTTTGTGTGTGTGTGTGTGTGTGTGTGTGTGTGTGTGTGTGTGTGTGTGTGTGTGTGTGTGTGTGTGTGTGTGTGTGTGTGTGTGTGTGTGTGTGTGCGTGCGTGTGCGTGTGTGTGCGTACGCGCGCATGTGAGTGTGTCCCATTGCTCCCTATCCAGGACAAAGAACCCAATAACCCCCCCCATACTCTCTTTCCAACAGAACACACTCTCTCTCTCTGCCATTCTTTGCTCTGCTATTCTCTGTCAGCCACTCCCCACCCCACTTTCTGTCTTTAGAGCCCCAGTCTTACCCTGCCAAAAAAGGGTACAAGGTGGTGTTCACAAAGAGAGAACATTTCAATGTCTTTTACTATCACTATCTCGTCATGGTCCTCGTCAAATATGGCATCATTCAGGATGTCTGTAGAGAGAGCGAGAAAGAGAGAAAGTTCATCAAATTGTGATAAAAGCCTATCAGTATTGTTCAACCTCTGGTCTGGGGGCGCACTGAAAAAGGCTGTATGTTTGACACCCCTGATTTAGACCATACAAACAAGAGACTGCTCTATTCGAATGACAAAAAAACGGATCGTGAACGAAAATACGTATCAATGACATAACACCAACACACACACATTCTTAGATTACAGGTTAGAGTGGCACCACACGCGGATAAAGACGACGCACGCGGTCTTGGCGAGCTCCTACAGCCAGGACCGATAAGCATGAGTCACCGGCTTTAGCGCTAACAGCAACATCTGTCTTGATGAGAATTGGTAATCGTGTTAACACATAACTAAAAGTTGGGTTTCGATTAACCCACGCAACTGCCTGATAACGAGATAAATAACACATCATGCATATAGCTGTTGATTTCAATTCAATTATGTGATTTGGATCCAAAAATATATTGTTGAAAGATTTGAGAGAAACATTAACACTGTAAAAAGTGGGATAGCACTTTCGTTCAGCTGAAGTGCTTTTTCTGATGTGTACAATCCAAAATTACGCTGTGGTTCAATAAACCTATTCTATTCAATTTGTCAGAAATCAAAAAAACAAATTTGACAGATCAATGTGATTTTTTAATGATACGAAAACTTCTAAATTGCTTTCAACATCTCATGCACATTCGCATTGCATGATGGTGGGTGCAATCTTGCAATGGCAGCCTATCAGAAGAGTTGAAGGCGTGGCCTATTGTGGGCCTGGCTTTTGGTTTGTTATTTTAGTCCACCCGTGAGAGTAAATGTCATTCAAGGTAAAATGTTTTGTTTTTTAATTTACTATTTTATATGTTCACTGCCAGCACTGATATCTGCCTAAGTACTGGCATTGCTCATAATGAGGTGGTCATCATTTGGTTACGAAATTGTAGACAGTTAATGTGAATGTCTTATGTACAGAAAGTGTTTATCTAACATAATATCTTGATTTACAGGATATTGTTGAATTGCTTATTACCCAATTAAATAAACTTGTATAGGTGATTCCAAAGTGAAAAATCAACTTGGTACAACATTTTTTTAAAATGGTTTATATGTATATTTAAGTGATAATGCCTGAGAAACCGGTGTTTGGAGGATATATTGGCATGGGTGTTGTTGAGGGCCAGGGCCAGCCAATATATCTTCCAAACACCGGCATGAGGGCATTATCACTTTTATACAACGGGTTACCAACATATTCATATAATTATTGATATATTTTCATTCCTTTTTTAAAAAATGTATTAATTCATACTATTTCATCCTTCCACAAGATATAGTCCCAAACTGGCTCGTCGTTCGTTCTGTCGGTTCGGTTGCCTGTTTTGTTTTGTTCTACATCTATGGACGCGACCTAGTCGTTCGTTCTAAATGTTCCATTGCTATACTGGCTGGCAATGTTCTTATCCCTTGCTTGCTAGCTAGCCAACTATGGCTAACTTAGTCTCGTCAAAGAGTGCAGCCAAAATAACAGAAAAGTAGATGCATTTGCGTTTAAGCTGTTTTCTAGTGACATTTATGTTGCAATGTTGATACAAATCTGCGCTGTTGAAATCTAAATCTTAGTCTAAAAGAAATGTGAGATCATTTCTAGATGTTTTTTTATAGTGGGTTGATGAGACAGTGGATTGCTCAGTCAGAGTAAATAGGCAGTGTGTGTTAACTTGCGGAATAGACACAGGCTGGAATGTGATTTTAACCAATCAGCATTCAGGATTAGACCCACGGTTGTGTATATACAGTTGAAGTCAGAAGTTTACATACACCTTAGCCAAATACATTTAAACTCAGTTTTTCACAATTCCCGACATTCAATCCTAGTAAAAATGCCCTGTTTTAGGTCAGTTAGGATTACCACTTTATTTTAAGAATGTGAAATGTCAGAATAATAGTTGATATAATTATTTATTTCAGGTTTTCCTTCTTTCATCACATTCCCAGTGGGTCAGAAGTGTACATACACTCATTTAGTATTTGGTAGGATTGCCTTTAAATTGTTTAACTTGGGTCAAACATTTCAGGTAGCCTTCCACAAGCTTTCCACAATAAGTTGGGTGAATTTTAGCCCACTCCTCCTGACAGAGCTGGTGTAACTGAGTCAGGTTTGTAGGCCTCCTTGCTCACACATGCTTTTTCAGTTTTGCCCACACATTTTATATACTATTGAGGTCAGGGCTTTGTGACGGCCACTCCAATACCTTGACATTGTTGTCCTTAAGCCATTTTGCCAAAACTTTGGAAGTATGTTTGGGGTCATTGTCCATTTGGAAGACCCATTTGCGACCAAGCTTTAACTTCCTGACTGATGTCTTGAGATGTTCTTCAATATATCAACATAATTTTCTTTGCTCATGATGCCATCTATTTTGTGAAGTGCACCAGTCCCTTCTGCAGCAAAGCACCCCCACAATATGATGCTGCCACCCCCCGTGCTTCATGGTTGGGATGGTGTTCTTCGGCTTGCAAGGCTCTCTCTTTTTCCTCCAAATGTAACGATGGTCATCATGGCCAAACAGTTCTATTTTAGTTTCATCAGACCAGAGGACATTTCTCCAAAATGCAGTTGCAAACAGTATGGCTTTTTTATGGCGGTTTTGGAGCAGTGGCTTCTCCCTTGCTGAGCGGTCTTTCAGGTTATGTCGATATAGGACTCGTTTTTACTGTGGATATAGATACTCTTGTACCTGTTTCCTCCAGCATCTTCACAAGGTCCTTTGCGGTTGTTCTGGGATTTATTTGCACTTTTTGTACCAAAGTACGTTCATTTCTAGGAGACGGCTGCGTGGTCCCATGGTGTTTATACTTGCAAACTATTTTTTGTACAGATGAACGTGGTACCTTTAGGCATTTGGAAATTGCTCCCAAGCATGAACAAGACTTGTGGAGGTCTACAATTTTTTTCTGAGGTCTTGGCCTATTTCTTTTGATTTTACCATGATGTCAAGCAAAGAGGCACAGAGTTTGAAGGTAGGCCTTGAAATACCTCCACAGGTACACCTCCAATCGACTCAAATGATTTCAATTAGTCTATCAGAAGCGTCTGAAGCCATTACATAATTTTCTAGAATTTTCCAAGCACAGTCAACTTAGTGTATGTAAACTTCTGACCCACTGGAATTGTATGTGAAATAATCGGTCTGTAAACAATTGTTGGAAAATGTTGTGTCATGCACAAAGTAGATGTCCTAACCGACTTGCCAAAACTAGTGGTTGAGTGGTTGAAAAAGTAGTTGTAATGACTCCAATGTAAGTGTATGTAAACTTCCGACTTCAACTGTAATATATATATATATATATATATATATATATATATATATATATATATATATATATATATATATATATATACATATATATATATATATATATATATATATATATATATATATATATATAAACAAACTTTTATAATTAAAAAAAAATATATATATATATATATATATATATACATATATATATATATATATATACATATATATATATGTATTTATAAAAAGTTTGTATTTATTAGGTTTAACCAAAGGGGAAAAGTAAATTGAGTGTTTAAAGAAGTAGGCAGCTGAACTTTAGGTGTGCTAATAATCAAATAACAGTTGGCAGGAATCATATATTTGGTTTCAACAAATGTTTATTTTTTACAATTTACAGTGTAGGAAGGAATGTGTTCCTAGCTCTCTATTCTCACTCTATCCTACGTTTGGCACTCTCCTGCTGCTCATCTTTGATAAATGTATTCTTATTTTGTTTCTGCACCAAAAACAAAAACCTATAGGCCTATAGGTTTGCATTGCTTTTGCATCAGCTTTTGAAAAGGATGGCAAAAACAGGGTACTGATATTCAAGTTGGATGTGCCCTTTACTTTTAGCATATTCCCCCCAACTATTAATCGACCAAATACTGAGTCCCACCGGGTCTTACCGTACACGTCCTCGTGGTATCCCTTGGTAAGGAACTGCATTGCCTTGGCGGCTCTTAGAGGCGTCCTCAGGAGCCCCTGCCGGTCCGTGTCCTCCCCGAGACCCCGCAAGATGCTGCTGTACGCTGCTTCGAGTGCCGGTAACCGGGACTCATCCTCAGCATCTTTACCGGACGTCTCATGCTGTTTCCGCTGCTGTACGGTGGTCTTCTTGGTCTCGAGGCTCAACTCACTGAAACCGTTATTATAGTAGAAATCTGTCACCAGCTGCTTCCCGGTCCCGTTACAATGGCTGTTCATCGCCGCTGGTTTTTGGTATTCGATCTGACAGAGGGAGAAACAATATACAGCCTTTCTAACTCAAGAAGTTGCTGATTGTAAACGCTAGTTGTCGTTTTGTTGTCCGCCAAGCAGTGACCAGCAGCAGATTGTCCATGGCCCTGACCTGCGCTCCGTTTATATACCAGACCTACAGCAGCCGCGTGCGCACGGTGCCAAACCAAACCTCGCTCCGCATTTCGTCACGCTAATGAAAAACATCGGGTGACGCCATCCTGCGCTCCAAGGGGTTAGTTCGTATGAATTGTCACGACTAGAAAAGCTTGCTTGTCTGTTATGTTGTTATCAATTCTTTAACTGAATGGTTTATTGTTTGTCATATTTGATTGGATTAAAAAAAGGATTGTCATGACTTGATCATCGGTCATTATCGATAATAAGCCCATATTCGCACGGAACGAGTATTAGTACAGAACGTTGATTATGTAACTATATTATCCCAGAATGTCTGTTATTCCAGATAACGATTAGGAGGGGATTCGTTTTTTTTCCAAACTGCCCCATGTAATTCTTTGTTTTTGTTGTTGTTGTTCATAAGCCATACCTAACAATCGTTGGTATAGATAGTGTCGCCATAATATTTGAATTGAGGAATTGTGATCATTTTAGCGATCCACAATAGAAGACGTCCTAAATGTCCCCTCGTCTTCAGATGTGAGCTGTTAACTTGTCATTTCCAAACGTTAGCTCAGTTGTATTATGCTTTGCGATCTATTAACAGCAAGGTTATAAAAAACATATTATATTACGAAAAAGGGATCTGCAATGGTTACAAGCCAAATAACCCTCATTTGACACTATATATAACCATTATTTTGTGTGTGTGTATAGTAGTTGCGCATCACAACTTATTTTTAATTATCTATACAAAATATAATTGGTTTGACTTGATTACCTGGGGCAATGGACATTCACAACCCGCAATGGACATTCACAACCCGGATCGTGGGAAGTGACAACGCGCTCTTATAGGACCAGGGCATAAATAATAATATAATAATAATCTATAATTTTGCTCTTTATTTCACCATCTTACATATAAAACCTTATTTATTCATCGAAAATGGTGAATAATTCACCACAGGTTAATGAGAAGGGTGTGCTTGAAAGGATGCACATGACTCTGCAATGTTAGGTTGTATTGGAGAGTCTCAGTCTTAAATCATTTTCCACACAGGGCATCAGTGTCTTAACAGCACAATTTGCCAAGGCAGGATACTCTGAGCGCAGCCCAATCCAGAAATCTGACAGTGGTTTCTGACTAAATTCAATTTTCACAGAGCCGCTTGTTCAGATATTGGTAAGTGGACTGGAGGCAAGGCAAGAAAGGGATAAAGAATCCAGTTGTTTGTGTCATCCGTTTCGGGGAAAGTACCTGCGTAATTGTGCACCCAACTCACTCAGGTGCTTTGCTATATCACATTTGACATTGTCCGTAAGCTTGAGTTCATTTGCACATAAAAAAATCATACGATGATGGAAAGACCTGTGTGTTGTCCTTAATGCAGACAGAGAGGAGCTCCAGCTTCTTAATCATAAAATATAGTTGCAGAGATGTAATCCTTGATTCAGATCATTCAGGCAAGAAATAAAATCACCCAGATAGGCCAGTCATGTGAGAAACTCGCCATCATGCAAGCGTCAGACAAGTGAATTTTATCATCAGTAAAGAAAACTTTAAGCTCATCTCTCAATTCCAAAATAGTGTCAATACTTTGCCACTTGATAAACAGATGACTTCTTTCTGTATGTTGTAAAAGCGTTACATGGTCGCTTCCTATATCATTGCATAGTGCAGAAAATACACAAGAGTTCAGAGGCCTTGCTTTAATAAACAAAGTTCACCATTTTCACTGTAGTGTCCAAAATGTCTTTCAAGCTGTCAGGCATTCCCTTGGCAGCAAGAGTCTCTTGGTGGATGCTGCAGTGTACCCAAGTGGCGTCGGGAGCAACTGCTTGCATGCACGTTACAACTCCACTATGTCTCCCTGTCATGGCTTTTGCGCCATCAGTACAGATACCAACATGAGCAGCAGCTACGTTTGGCTACATACGGACCATTCCCACGAGAGAGTAACGCTTAATGTGATTGGATGTTAATTATTTGACTAGGCTACCTGTATTTGACATTGTGTTGTTATTTAGCTGAAAAGGAGATAGATTAATTCGATTTTTGGCAGTAAAACGAGGCTACTCTGGCAACAAAAAAACTCACCCAAATATATAGCCCAGTTGGAAAAAATAAATGGACTGTTAAAAATGTCATCGCGTTTTTATTTGGCATACCCCGACGGCATTGCGCGTACCCCTGGGGGCGCGAGAAGTATGCAAGTATGAGATCTTTCTAGGAACAAATTGCTGTTCGCAATGTTTGCAAATTACTTTGAATTTCTCTGCAGTATTTTCAGGTATCATACATTTAATTGCAGCTTTTGACTTTTTCGGTGGCATGTTGAAAAAGAAATGCATTTGTTGAGCATCACAACTTATTTATACTTATTATCTGTACAAAATACCATTGGTTAAACGGTTTGACTTGATTACCTGGGGCAATGGACATTAAGGATCTGCCCCTTTTTTAAAATGTTCACCAAAACTGACATACCCAAATCTAACTGCCAATAGCTCAGGACCTGAAGCAAGGATATGCATATTCTTGATACCATTTTGAAAGGAAACCCTTGGAAGTTTGTGGAAATGTGAAATGAATGTAGGAGAATATAACACATTAGATCTGGTAAAAGATAATACAATAAAAAAACGTGCTTTTTTTGTAATTTTTTGTACCATCATCTTTGAAATGCAAGAGAAAAGCCATAATGTATTATTCCAGCCAATGTGCAATTTAGTTGTTGGCCACTAGATGGCAGCAGTGTATGTGCAAGGTTTTAGACTGATCCAATGAACCATTGCATTTCTGTTCAAACTTTTGTATCAAGACTGCCCAAGTGTGCCTAACTGGTTTATTAATAACTTTTGAAGTTCATAACTGTGCACTCCTCAAACAATAGCATGTTATTATTTCACTGTAATAGCTACTGTAAATTGGACAGTTCAAGAATGTAAGCTTTCTGCCAATATCAGATATGTCTATGTCCTGGGAAATGTTCTTCTTACTTACAACCTCATGCTAATCGCATTAGCCTACATTAGCTCAACCGTCCCACGAGGGACCCACCAATCCTGAAGAGGTTTTAAGGAGAATGGTCATTTACAGAATGTTTAGATAGAAATGTATTGTGTAGATCAAATTTACTGTGAGATAGATTTGAATAGCATAGGACATTATGGGTGCTCTAGTCATTGTATTTCTGTTTTCAACATGCAGTTCGAGATACAGCCCTGGCATTAGTTGAAGGTATCCAATAGTTTCTGAAAAGTAGTCACTTCCTGAGATCTGTATTCAAATATAAACAAAAATAAAGTAGTTGCATTCTCAGATCTGTATTCAAATAGTTTTAAAAAGTAGTGCTTTTTGGGGATCTGTATTCAAATAGTTGTAGTCAGCTCCAAAGTAACTATTTGTTCGCCACTAAAAATAGTTACCTTCCACAAAGCATAGTTAAAACTACAGTTATCCTAGGTCTGAGTGTATGTGTGCGTGTGTGTCAGCGTGTGTGTGTGAGCTTGTGTATGTGTGTTTGTGTGTGATGCTGCAGTAGTAATCTACTGTAGTCTGTCACTCTGGGCCTCTCAGGTGAATCACTGCTATGTTGTAATCAACACATTTGCTGTCATTATATGAGTTTCAGGCATCTATCAAACAGCAGAAGTGGTTCATCAAATGGTGGGATGATTTTGACAACCAATTTTTTTTGTTGGACGATGTTGCCTGTATTTCCCCTCAGCAATAAAAGGACACATACAATTATTTTTATCTATGGAAATAGACACAATGTTCCAGAAAATGGATAAAGCAATGCTTGCTTATTACAGTGATAGTATCAAATGTAGGCTAAGACCACAATGTTCCTGTGCCCATTTTTTTAAAAACGACCTTGCACAATCACACTGTTCTTTAACGTTGACTTAAAAATAATTCAGAAAAACAAAGGGGATAATGGCCACCACTTAGTAAAACAAATGTAGAACATTTTATTGTGGGCCTTTTCCCTTCAAGGCACTCTTGAGGAAAAACAAGAGGATGAACAAATTGATTTAAAATGCCTTTATTTATTTATTTAGGTAGAAATACTGTATTTAAAAACATGTTTCGGGCTTGTTATCTGCCTTTATCAGGGAGTAGACTTTCAGAATCCCCTTACATACAGATACAACTTAGCTGTGAGTGAAAGTGAATGAAGTGTTGTGCACACTGTGTGAAAAGGTTTGAAATAGAAACGGTTTGAAAAGGTCTGGTCAATATGTGTGTGTGTCTGTCTGTTGGGCTGTCCAGTGATGATAGACAGACATCTACCATCCAGCACACACGCACACTTCGGTCTTGGTTAGACAAAGGCGAGTGTTGGGTCACTCATCTCTGTAACAGAGATGAGTGATCCACAATACCCTGGGGCAATATGGGGGAGAGAGTGAGCAAGAGGGAGAATAAAAGAGGGCGTTGCAGCCAGCAGAGACGTAGGTGGTTGAAACGCACACACCTGATATCATCTGTGTTGCTATGGCATTGGTCGCCCTGGCAACATTAAGAGATCTGTCATTTCTCACCCGTAAATAGGTATCACACACACCAAGTAGAACACAAGAAAAAAGAAGAAGAATAGAGAACTGTGAAAACAGAGCCAGCCATCACCAGAAATGTCCAGGGCCTCGTTTCCCACTTGCCTTGTAACTAACTTAAGCATTACGATGATCGTACCAGATGCGTCAATATTTACGAACAAACTTTTTAAAAGTGTTTCCCAAACAAGCACATAGTGAGAAGAAGGTTGGCTAAGTGCGTCGTTAGACCATGTGTCGATACTGATAGTATCGAAAGAAAAGCAGCGCTGCTCTTGGATCAGCTTTCTCCATTCAAATCTTACCTTAACATTAGAATTCTTCCACAATACTAAAGATGGATTAGATCCTAGCAACATATTTCCACCTATGGCTGCAAATAGGCTATTGAGGGGGCTTATTGTGATTACCCAATAATAATAATGCACTAAATCACAGATTGGTCCTATCATTGCGCACGTTGTCACACATCATGAAACACATTGAGGCTAAAATGACAGACAGTAACCTATTTGCAAAATAGAACTCAATTCATTGAACATGAAATTGATTTCAATATGATTGAAAAAGCCTATATCATCCCAGACACCCTAGACTCACTCCAATTCGCATACCTCCCCAACAGATCCACAGATGACACAATCTTAATTGCACTTCACACTGCCCTCTCCCACCTGGACAAGAGGGGAAATAACTCTGAGAGAATGCTGTTCATAGACTACAGCTCAGCTTTCAACAACATAGTCCCCTCCAAGCTCATCACCAAGCTTGGGACTGAACCCCTCCCTCTGCAACTGGATTCTGGACTTTCCGACGGGCCAGCCCCAGGTGGTGAGGGTAGGTAACAATACCTCCATCACACTGACCCTCGACACGGGGGCCCCTCAGGGGTGTGTGCTTGGTCCCCTCCTGTACTCCCTGTTAACCCACAACTGCATCTATCTATAGAGTGGGGAGAACAAGTATTTGATAACCTGCTAAATTTGCAGTGTTTCTCACTTACAAAGCATGTAGAGGTCTGTAATTTTTATCATAGGTACACTTCAACTGTGCGAGACGGAATCTAAAACAAAAATCCAGAAAATCACATTGTATGATTTTTAAGTAATTAATTTGCATTTTATTGCATGACACAAGCATTTGATACATCAGAAAAGCAGAACTTAAAATTTAGTAGAGAAAACTTTGTTTGCAATTACAGAGATCAAACGTTTCCTGTAGTTCTTGACCAGGTTTGCACACACTGCAGCAGGGATTTTGGCCCACTCCTCCATAACAGACCGTCTCCAGATCCTTCAGGTTTCGGGGCTGTCGCTGGGCAATACGGACTTTCAGCTCCCTCCAAAGATTTTCTATAGGGCTCAGGTCTGGAGACTGGCTAGGCCACTCCAGGACCTTGAGATGCTTCTTACAGAGCCACTCCTTAGTTGCCCTGGCTGTGTGTTTCGGATCGTTGTCATGCTGGAAGACCCAGCCATGACTCATCTTCAATGCTCTTACTGAGGGAAGGAGGTTGTTGGCCAAGATCTCACGATACATGGCCCCATCCATCCTCCACTCAATACGGTGCAGTCGTCCTGTCCCCTTTGCAGAAAAGCATCCCCAAAGAATGATGTTTCCACCTCCATGCTTCACGGTTGGGATGGTGTTCTTGGGGTTGTACTCATCCTTCTTCTTCCTCCAAACACGGCGAGTGGAGTTTAGACCAAAAAGCTCTATTTTTGTCCCATCAGACCACATGACCTTCTCCCATTCCTCCTCTGGATCATCCAGATGGTCATTGGCAAACTTCAGACGGGCCTGGACATGCGCTGGCTTGAGCAGGGGGACCTTGCGTGCGCTGCAGGATTTTAATCCATGACGGCGTAGTGTGTTACTAATAGTTTTCTTTGAGACTGTGGTCCCAGCTCTCTTCAGGTCATTGACCAGGTCCTGCCGTGTAGTTCTGGGCTGATCCCTCACCGTCCTCATCATCATTGATCCCCCACAAGGTGAGATCTTGCATGGAGCCCCAGACGGAGGGTGATTGACCGTCGTCTTGAACTTCTTCCATTTTTGAATAATTGCGCCAACAGTTGTTGCCTTCTCACCAAGCTGCTTGCCTATTGTCCTGTAGCCCATCCCAACCTTGTGCAGGTCTACAATTGTATCCCGTTGTCCTTACACAGCTCTCAGGTCTTGGCCATTGTGCAGAGGTTGGAGTCTGTTTGATTAAGTGTGTGGACAGGTGTCTTTTATACAGGTAACGAGTTCAAACAGGTGCAGTTAATACAGGCAATGAGTGGAGAAAAGGAGAGCTACTTAAAGAAAAACTAACAGGTCTTTGAGAGCTGGAATTCTTACTGGTTGGTAGGTGATCGAATACTTATGTCATGCAATAAAATGCCAATTAATTACTTAAAAATCATACAATGTGATTTTCTGTATTTTATTTTTAGATTCCGTCTCTCACAGTTGAAGTGTACCTATGATAAAAATTACAGACCTCTACATGCTTTGTAAGTAGGAAAACCTGCAAAATTGTCAGTGTATCAAATACTTCTCCCCACTGTATCTTGACTGGCTTCATCACCGCTTGGGGCTGAGCTCCCTGCCATCCAAGACCTCTGTATCAGGCGATGTCAGATGAAGGCCCGAAAAATGGTCAGAGACTCCAGCCACCCAAGCCATAGACTGTTCACTTAGCTACTGTCCGGCAAACGGTACCGGAGCATCGGCTCTTGGACTAACAGGCTTCGAGACAGCTTCTACCCCCAAGCCATAAGACTGCTAAAAAGCCAGACTGGTAAATAATCAATTAGTGGTACCTGAACTATCTGCACTGACTCTATCTTGCACTGACCATACGCACACTCACTAAACAATATTTACACACTCACACACACACTACATTGACACTCCCACACAAAACCCATACACATTCACATGCGCACACATAACACAGACACTCATACCAACAACAAACACACATACACATTACACACACACACACATTTTTACACTCATAATTTGTTGCTGCTACACTGTTTTTTATTCTTACTCTTATTATTGTCTATCCTGAAGCCTAGTAACTTTACCCTGCTTCCATTTACATATCTACCTCAAATACATTGTACCCCTACACATTGGTCTGGTACTGGTACTCCCTGTACTGTATATAGCTCTATTTTTGTGTATTTCAGTGCATGTGACAAATACAATTATTTGATAGACCAATGTAGCCCAATGCAGTCATCTTGGTTTTCATTTGAAGCATAATTTTACCCTTCACTTGTTTGTAACAATTGCAAATAAATAATTAGGCAACTTTGTATTTGTAGTCAACTTCATTCTGAAGTAATCAGCAGTCAGTCAGACAGAATCAAGATGTTTAGGCTATCTATGTTGAGCAGGGATCTTCTATGAATAAAATGAAGTGGAAGGGAAAAGAAAGCACTTGTAGATGTGCAAAGGTTTTTAAGAGCCACCTTACTAACGAAGTGTATGGGAAACACCTTGGCTCCTAGATACATCGTAAGAAGGTTCTAATGATGATATTACCACTATGAAGGCTCTGAGGAAGGCCCAGGCCTTACCCCAACCCAGCCTGAAGACCAACGTTGAATTACATTGGATGCTTCAGGAGAGAAATCTGAACGTACCAGCACTTTGAAAAGTTCATGTAATTATACTTTCCTGTGGATATATTGTATCACATTCCTACCTGCAAAAGGACCAACCGCACGGACAACCGGTAAAGTAAGTTAAAATATGATTTTATTGAACATCCTGGCTTGTGGAGGCGGTGAGAGGAAACGTTCCTGATCCAAACGCTCATTTGTGCCTGTCATCGTAGAATCCAATCAAATTTAACTTCAGGTTTCCAGGCTAACTCCTAACCATAATCCAGGTGTGGGACCCTTTCTTTTACAACCAACACTTTTAGAATAGCTTATGATTTGTAACTACTGTAGCTATAAAAACACATGTCATCTTTTTTTGTATTTTACCCCTTTTTCTCCCCAATTTTGATCTTGTCTTATCGCTGCAACTCCCCCAACAGGCTAGGGAGGCGAAGGTCGAGTCACGCGTCCCCCAAAATATGATCCGCCAAACCCGCGCTTTTTAACACCGCGCCGCCAGCCGCACCACTGTGTTGGAGGAAACACTGTTCAACTGACTACCTTGGTCAACCTTGGTCGCCACAAGGAGTCGCTAGAGGGCGATGAGCCAAGTAAAGCCCCATGGCCAAACCCAGACGATGCTGGGCCAATTGTGCGCCTCCCTATGGGAATCGACCGCGATCGAACCCGGGTCTGTAGTGACGCCTCTAGCACTGCAGTGCCTTAGACCACGATGCAGTGACTTAGACCACTGTGCCACTCGGAAGGCCCACATTTAATCTTTTTGCGACACTTTGGCACTAAAGTTTCCAACTCTGGGGCCAAGGAAAATGGCAGAAGCGGATGTTTTGTTTAACTCAGATGGCGTGTCGAGTGGAGATGAGAGTGAGAAGAATTATATTACAGTGGTGAATGCAAAAGGAAATAAGATAAGTAAAATGGTAGTGGAAACTAGTCGTTTTTGGTTGGAATAAGGGTTTTGAATCGATGATGAGACCTGGGAGATCCGTTTGAAGTCTCTATTAACAGTGTGAATGAGGTGGCATCGATGAGAGTAAAGAGAGGTGGGTTTATTTTGTTTCAGGAAGTTGTGGGATTGGAATTTGTTGTGTGTGGATCTTCGAAGCAGGGCGCCTATCAAGGGTGTTGTCTCTGGTTAGAGGCCAGGCTGTATCACAACCGGCCGTGATTGGGAGTCCCATAGAGCGGGGGCACAATTGGCCCAGCGTCGTCCGGGTTAGGGTCATTGTAAATAAGAATTTGTTCTTTAACTAACTTGTCTAGGTAAAGGTTAAAAAATTAAAAATTAAAAAATTAACAGAATGTCGGCCCAAATATATTTTGTTCCAACTTTTCACACTGCTTGGGCTTCCTCTCACTACCATATTTGGTACTGCGTTGAAACGCCAACCGGATGCTTCACATTTATACATCCGGTGAAATATCTGTCTCATAGTTCTATCTGTGCCCTGACGTAACTTCCCGTTTCTCCAGTCTGTGGCGGGAGATTCCAGCATGGCGGTGCAACCTAAACAGAGCTTGTCCATGGACGCTGCTGCCGAACATGGCTTCCTTACCTACTACTTTTCCATGCCAGAGAAGCCAGACACCACTTTCAGGGTCTTCGACCGGGGTGACTACTACACGGTGCACGGGACCGAAGCGCTGTTCGCCGCCAAGGAGATTTTCAAGACCAACGGAGTCATCAAGACCCTGGGCTCAGGTAGCTACACTTATTTAGCTCACAAAGCTAGCCATCTGCATGGTTTTCCACTTTCGATTAGCTAATCCTGATAGCTAGATGCTTAACTACTTCAATATTTGCGTGGGCTATTGTTAGCTTGATATACATAGGACGCTAGCTAAATCCCAATTTGAGCTAACCTAAAATCACGCCACTTCGATACTTTTACGACCGGAATAGAGCTTTTCGTAGTATGTTATGAGAATTTACACCGCAGGGGCCTCGTTTATCAAAGTATTTGTCAAGGAACATGCCTGACATAATTGTTGGGACGCTTTAAAAAAATAAAAAAATAAAAAAAATCATGTAACGTCAGACGTTATTCCCGCAGTAGTCCGTTTCGGTGAAAATCACTACAAAAAATGTGCTTCAGCCAAAGATTTATATAACTAAACCAAGATGGACCACAGTCTGTCGTTTCCAATGGGAACAAATGAGCCATGGGGGGCAGAGCGAAGCACGAATTCGCCGTTACACTCCTAAACAACGCCTTTTAAAAAATATATATATTTTTGCTAAAGTCAACAAACCTTAGCCCACTCTGTCCATAACAGATTGTACTTTTGAGACCGGAACTGTGTCGAGATCAAATGTTTAATCGTTGAGAGAATTTGAAGATTGTTGACCAAAATCTCTAGTTCCATCTTCTGCCAGCCAGTGTGCTTCCTCTAGTTTTTAAAATTTTATTTAATCTTTATTTAACCAGGTAGGCTAGTTGAACAAGTTCTCATTTGCAACTGCGACCTGGCCAATATAAAGCATAGCAGTTCGACACATACAACAACACAGAGTTACACATGGAAAGAACAAAACATACAGTCAATAATACAGTAGGGAAAAAAGTCTATACAGTGAGTGCAAATAAGGGAGTTAAGGCAATAAATAGGCTGAAGTAATTACAATATGGCAATTAAACACTGGAATGGTAGATGTGCAAAAGATGGATGTGCAAGTAGAGATACTGTGGTGCAAAAGGAGCAAAATAAATAAATACAGTATGGGAATGAGGTAGATAGATGGGCTGTATACAGATGGGCTATGAACAGGTGCAGTGATCTGTGAGCTGCTCTGACAGATGGTTCTTAAAGCTAGTGAGGGAGATGGGAATCTCCAGCTTCAGTGATTTTTGCAGTTCGTTCCAGTCAGTGGCAGCAGAGAACTGGAAGGAAAGGCGACCAAAGGAGGAATTGGCTTTGGGGGTGACCAGAGAGCGATACCTGCTGGAGCGTGTGCTACAAGTGGGTGCTGCTATGGTGACCAGCGAGCTGAGATAGGGCGGGGCTTTACCTAGCAGAGACTTGTAGATAACCTGTAGCCAGTTGGTTTGGCGACGAGTATGAAGTGTGGGCCAGCCAACGAGAGTGTACAGGTCGCAGTGGTGGGTAGTATATGGGGCTTTGGTGACAAAACGGATGGCACTGTGATAGACTACATCCAGTTTGCTGAGTAGAGTGTTGGAGGCTATTTTATAGATGACATCGCCGAAGTCAAGGATCGGTAGGATGGTCAGTTTTACGAGGGTATGTTTGGCAGCATGAGTGAAGGAAGCTTTGTTGCCAAATAGGAAGCCGATTCTAGATTTAATTTTTGATTGGAGATGCTTAATGTGAGTCTGGAAGGCGAGTTTACAGTCTAGCCAGACACCTAGGTATTTGTAGTTATCCACGTATTCTAAGTCAGAGCCGTCCAGAGTAGTGATGCTGGATGGGCGGGCAGGTGCGTGCAATGATCGGTTGAATAGCATGCATTTAGATTTATTTGCGTTTGAGAGCAGTTGGATGCCACTGAAGGAGAGTTGTATGACATTGAAGCTCGTCTGGAGGTTAGTTAACAGTGTCCAAAGAAGGGCCAGAAGTATACAGAATGGTGTCGTCTGTGTAGAGGTGGAATAGAGAATCACCAGCAGCAAGAGCAACATCATTGATGTATACAGAGAAGAGAGTCGGCCCGAGAATTGAACCCTGTGGCACCCCCATAGAGACTGCCAAAGGTCCGGACAACAGGCCCTCCGATTTGACACACTGAGCTCTATCAGATAGGTAGTTGGTGAACCAGGCGAGGCAATCATTTGAGAAACCAAGGCTGTTGAGTCTGCCAATAAGAATATGGTGACTGACAAGAGTCGAAAGCCTTGGCCAGGTCGATGAATACAGCTGCACAGTAGTGTCTCTTATTGATGGCGGTTATGATATCGTTAAGGACCTTGAGCGTGGCTGAGGTGCACCCATGACCAGCTTGTTAACCAGATTGCATTTCGGAGAAGGTACGATGTGATTCAACATGGTCAGTAATCTGTTTGTTAACTTGGCTTTCGAAGACCTTAGACCTGTATTTATTGTGTGTGTAGGTAGCCGCAAGCTGGAGAGTGTGGTTCTCAGCAAGACAAACTTTGAGGCTCTGGTCAGAGACCTACTGCTGGTGAAACAATACAGAGTGGAAGTCTACAGGAACCAAAGCAAAACCAAGGATCACAGCTGGCAACTGGAGTACAAGGTACAAACACAGCCATAGACACAATCTGAAGGTTACATTTACAAGTCTTGTAATAGTTCTCTCTTTCACTACTTCTCTCTCCAGGCGTCTCCAGGGAATCTGAGCCAGTTTGAGGAGGTTCTATTTGGCGGGGCTGAGGGAAGAGGGGCTGACTCAGCGGGGGTTGTGGCCGTACGGTTGGCTGTCGGTGGTGACGGACAGCGCGTGGTGGGCGTGGGCTATGTGGACGCGTCCCTAAGGACCATGGGAGTGTGTGAGTTCCTTGATGGAGAGACTTTCTGTAACCTGGAGGCTCTGCTTGTGCAGCTGAGCCCTAAGGAATGTCTGCTACCACAGGGTGACAACACTGATAACATACGACAGGTAGGTGTGGGTGTGTCAATGCAACAGAGAGAAAATGTCTTTGTGGGAGGTGAATGAAGTCTGTGAGAAAGGGACTGACTGTGTAAGGTGAGGAAGGGAGTGAGTGATTGAGGTGAGAAAGTGAGTGAGTGTGTATGTATGTATGTCTGTGTGTGTGTGTGAGTCTATATAAAGTACCAGTCAAAAGTTTGGACACCTACTCATTAAAGGGTTTTTCTTTATTTTTACTATTTTCTACATTAGAATAATAGTGAAGACATCAAAACTATGAAATAACACACATGGAATCATGTAGTAACCAAAAAAAGAGTTAAACAAATCAATCTATTTTATATTTTAGTTATTTCAAAGTAGTCACCTTTTGCCTTGATGACAACTTTGCACACTCTTGGACGGATGATTGTGTAGGCCAGATCATCTGATGCAGCACTCCATCAATCTCCTTGGTCAAATAGCCCGTACACAGCCTGGAGGTTTGTTTTGGGAAATTCTCCTGTTGAAAAACAAATGATAGTCCCACTAAGCACAAACCAGATGGGATGGCATATTGCAGCAGAATGCTGTGGTAGCCATGCTGGTTACGTGTGCCTTGAATTCTAAATAAATGACTGACAGTGTCACAAGCAAAACACCACCACCTCCATGCTTCACGGTGGGAACCACACATGCGGAGATCATCCGTTAACCTACTTTTTGTCTCAGTCACTGTGGTTGGAACCAAAAATCTCAAATTTGGACTCATCAGACCAATGGACAGATTTCCACCAGTCTAATGTCCATTGTTTGTGTTTCTAGGCAACCAAGCAAGTCTCTTATTGGTGTCATTTAGTAGTGATTTATTTGCAACAATTCAACCGTGAAGGCCTGATTCACACAGTCTCCTCTGAACAGTTGATGTTGAGATGTGTCTGTTACGTGAACTCTGAAGCATTTGTTTGCACTGCAGTCTGAGGTGCAGTTACCTCTAATGAACTTATCCTCTGCAGCAGAGGTAACATGAGAGCCAGTTTCATCATTGCGCTTCATGGTTTTTGCAACTGTACTTGAAGGAAGTTCTTGAAGTTTTCCACATTGACTGACCATGTCTTAAAGTAATGATGGACTGACTGTCATTTCTGTTTGCTTATTTGAGCTGTTCTTGCCATAACATGGACTTGATATTTTACCAAATGGGGCTTAGGGACCTTGTCTAAACACAACTGATAGACTCAAATGCATTAAGAAGGAAATTCCACAAATGAACTTTTTAAGAAGGCACACCTGTTTAGTTGAAATGCATTCCAGGTGACTACCTCATGAAGCTGGTTGAGAGAATGCCAAGAGTGTGCAAAGCTGTCAAGGCACAGGGTGGGTACTTTGAAGAATCTCAAATATAAAATATATTTAGAATTGTTTAACACTTTTTTTTTGGTTACTACATGATTCCATATGTTTAATCATTTTGATGTAATCACTATTCATTCTACAATGTGGAAAATAGTGTAAATAAAGACAAACCCTGGAATGAGTAGGTGTCCAAACTTTTCACTGGAACTGTATATACCCGTGTGTGTTCGTCCTTCCTTCGGAAAGTATTCAGACGAAGTTGACTTTTCCCCCATTTTGTTGCGTTAGAGCCTTATTCTAAAATGGATAATAAAACCAACTCCGAAATCTACACACACTACCCCATAATCAGGAAGCATTTTTTTTTGTGTATGTTATTTACAGACTCTTTTGCTATAAGACTCAAAATTGAGCTCGGATGGATCCTGTTTCCATTGATCATCCCTGAGATGTTTCTACAACTTGATTGGAATCCACCTGTGGTAAATTCAATTGATTGGACATAATTTGGATAGGCACACCTGTTTCATATAAGGTCTCAAAATTGACAGTGCATGTCAGAACAAAAACCAAGCAATAAGGTCAAAGGAATTGTTTGTGGAGCTCCGGGACAGGATTGTGTCGGCACAGATCTGGGGAAGGGTACCAAACCATTTCTGCAGCATTGAAGGTCCAAAAGAACACAGTGGCCTTCATCATTCTTAAATGGAAGAAGTTTGGAACCACCGAGACTCTTCGTAGAGCTGGCTGCCCGGCCAAACTGAGCAATCGGGGAAGAAGGGCCTTGGCCAGGGAGGTTACCAAGAACCCGATGGTCACTCTGACAGAGCTCCAGAGTTCCTCTGTGGAGATGGGAGAACTTTCCAGAAGGACAACCATCTCTGCAGCACTCCACCAATCAGGCCTTTATGGTAGAGTGTCCAGACGGAAGCCACTCTTCAGTAAAAGGCACATGACAGCCCACTTGGAGTTTGCCAAAAGGCACCTAAAGGACTTTCAGACCATGAGAAACAAGATTCTCTGGTCTGATGAAACAAAGATTGAACTCTTTGGCCTGAATGCCATGCGTCACTTCTGGAGGAAACCTGGCACAATCCCTACGGTGAAGCGTGGTGGTGGCAGCGTCATGCTGTGGGGATGTTTGTCAGCGGCAGGGACTGGGAGACTAGTCAGCATTGAGGCAAAGATGAACGGAACAAAGTACAGAGATACTTAATTAAAACATGCTCAGGACCTCAGACTGGGGCGAAGGTTCCCCTTCCAACAGGACAACGACCCGAAGCACACAGCCAAGACGACGCAGGAGTGGCTTTGGGAATGTCCTTGAGTGGCCCAGCCAGAGCCCGGACTTGAAACCGATCGAACATCTCTGGAGGGACATGAAAATAGCTGTGCAGCAACGCACCCCATCCAACCTGACAGAGCTTGAGAGGATCTGCAGAGAAGAATGGGAGAAAACTCTCCAAATATAGGTGTGCCATGCTTGTAGCGTCATACCCAAGAAGACTTGAGGCTTGTAATCGCTGCCAAAGGTGCTTATACAAAGTGCTAAATGAAGGGTCTGAATACTTATGTAAATGTGATTTCAGTTTATTTTTTACTAAATTAGCTAACATTTCTAAACTAGTTTTTGCTTTGTCATTATATTATTATTGTGTGTAGATTGAGAGGGGGGGGACAATTATAAATCAAGTTTTATCTGTCAAATGCTATATAACAGGTGTACCTTACAGTGAAATGCTTACTTACAAGCTCTTAACCAATTTTAAGAAAAAATGATTGAAAAATAGATTAGTAAAACATTTTTAAAGTAATTTAAAGAGCACCAGCACCACTTCTGTTGAGAAGCCTTTTTGACCTAGACTTGGTGCTCCGGTACCGCATGCTGTGCTGTAGCAGAGAGAAGTCTTTGACTAGGGTGGCAGGAGTCTATGACAATTTTTAAGGCCTTCCTCTGATACCGCCTGGTATAGAGGTCCTGGATGGCAGGAAGCTTGGCCCCAGTGATGTACTGGGCTGTACGTACTACCTGTGTAGTGCCTATAGGTAGGAGGCAACCAGTCAGGATGCTCTCGATGGTGCAGTTGTAGAACCTTTTGAAGATCTGAGGACCCCTGCCAAATCTTTTCAGTCTCCTGAGGGGCATAGGCTTTGTCCTGCCATGTTCACGACTGTCTTGGTGTGTTTGGACTATGATAGGTTGTTGGTGATGTGGACACCGATAAACTTGAAGCTCTCAACCTGCTCCACTACAGCCCCGTCCATGAGCGTATGGGCGTGCTCTGTCCTCCTTTTCCTGTAGTCTACAATCATCTTCTTGATCACGTTGAGGGAGAGGTTATCCTGGCACGACACGGCCAGGTCTCTGACCTCCCTATAGGCTGTCTCACCATTGTCGGTGATCAGGCCTACCACTGTTGTCGTCGGCTAACTTAATGATGGTGTTGGAGTTGTTCCTGGCCATGCAGTCATGAGTGAACAAGGAGTACAGGAGGGGACTGAGCACGTACCCCTGAGGGACCCCTGTGTTGAGGATCAGTGTGGCGTATGTGTTGTTGCCCACCCTTTCCACCTGAGGCTTTGTACGCGCCTCTGTGTGTGGAGTAAAGGTGGTCTAGAGTTTTTCTTCCCTCTGGTTGCACATTTAACATGCTGATAGAAATTAGGTAAAACTGGTTTGTGTGCCTGCATTAAAGTCCCCGGCCACTAGGAGTGCTGCCTCTGAGTGATTTCCTGTTTCATTCTGGCCTTATACAGCTTGTTGAGTGGGGTCTTAGTGCCAGCATCGGTTTGTGGTGGTAAATAGACGGCTACGAAGAATATAAATGAAAACTCTCTTGATAAAAAGTGTGGTCTGCAGCTTATGAGATACTCCACCTCGGGCTAGCAAAACCTTGAGACTTCCTTACTATTAGATGTTGTGCACCAGTTGTTGTTTACACAGACCGCCACCCCTTGTCTTATTGGAGGCAGGTGTTCTATCTTGCCGATGCAGCTTAAAACCCGCCAACTGTATGTTATCCATGTCGTCGTTCAGCATAAGATATCCGTTTTTAATGTCCCGTTGATGGGATGGATATACGTGATCGTAGTTCGTCTATTTTGTTATCCAATGATTGTACGTTGGCTAATAGGACGGATGGTGAAGGCAGATTACCCACTCGCCGTCGGATCCTTCCAAGGCACCCCGACCTATGTCCCGATATCTCTCTTTCTCCTGCGAATGACGGGGATGAGGGCCTTGGTCTGAAGTAAATCCTTCGTATCACTCTTTTTAAGGAAAAAAATGTCTTCCAATACGAGGTGAGTAATCGCTGTCCTGATATCTAGAAGCTCTTTTCGATCATAAGAGACAGTGGCAGAAACATTATCTAAAAACTAGTTACAAATAATGTGAAAACACACAAGCACAATTGGCTAGGAGACCGTGAAATGACAGCCATCTCCCTCGGAGCCATTGTAGAGGAGATGGCTGTAACCCAACAAAATATGGAAAAAGTCAAGGGGTCTTGAATACTTTCTGATGGCACTGTGTATATAACGTGTGTAGGTGGTGCAGCGTGGCGGTGTGTTGCTGTCAGACAGAAAGAGAACAGAGTTCAGTAGTAAAGACATGACCCAGGACCTCAACCGACTGCTACGGACCAGGAAAGGGGAGGCCAATGCCTGCAACGTTCTGCCTGAACTAGACAAACAGGTAACACACACAAACCTACTCGTATAGGATGAGTCTTAATAAACAATTGTTGTTAACGCTGTGGGTCGGTCTGGGTTGCAGCAGTTTGTTATGCCAGCGTGCATTGCCATTAGTAAAGTTATTTATATAACCGCGTCGCACATGGGATAATATGACTGTTTCCAGACACAACCCACTCTCTTAGTAGTAAAATGACATGTCTGTGTGTTCCAGGTAGCTATGTCATGCTTGGCAGCAGTGGTTCGTTACCTGGAGTTGCTGTCTGACCAATCAAACTTCAGCTCCTTCAGCTTGACGACCCTTGACCTGAGTCAGTACATGAGGCTGGACAACGCTGCTGTACAAGCCCTCAACCTATTTCAGGTAACATTTAGCATTTAAGTTGATCAACTATGAATAATTCACATCACAAGCACGGGCCAAATGCGTCAATGTTCCAAAATGCTATTACGGGAGAACACCGTTCTCAAACATGCACCCGATGCGCATGTTTTTAAAAATAATGCGACAGAGAAATAGTAGAAACTTGGAGGGAATATCTGAAGATGCAACAATAGGATTGTGCCTTACTGACAGAACAAGCTATAGGCTATGTAAAATGTCCAGGTTTCCATCAATGATATGGCTGGTTAGTCATGGCATATGTAATTATTTAGGTTATGGAAAAATATTTTAGAATATCATTCTAATGTTAAGCAAATAGGCCTATTAGAATGCACTTTTGACTCTCTCCCAGCCTGTATTTCTTTTATTTTACCTTTATTTAACTAGGCAAGTCAGTTAATAACAAATTCTTATTTTCAATGACTGCCTAGGAACAGTGGGTTAACTTCCTTGTTCAGAGGCAGAAAAACAGATTTTTACATTGTCAGCTTGGGGGATTCGACTCTCTAACCACTAGGCTACCTGCCTCCAGCAGGCCCAGAATTGAGGTTTTGTGCCCGGAGTTGCTATGGCATTTGCATTAGCTGTAGGCTGTGGCTAGCTACTAGGTTATTGTAGAAAATATGGTTGTATCTCCCTGAACTGAATTCACACTGTAAAATGTGCTAAGTATTTCTGCATCACGCTGCAACATTGCCTGGCTGGGGGCTGTGCGTTCACACTTGAGGAGCTGAGCGACGGATTCATTTTTAGAAGCGCTGTGCACAGGCATAAACGTTTTTAATATACTGAAGTGAGGCTTTGTCCTTGTGATTCTTGGCTATTTACAATGTTTTGTTCACAAGCTAGGTTGAGTTTCAACTGCTAGGGAAGAGAATAGAGGTCGACCGATTTTAATCGGAATGGCCGATTTAATTAGGGCCGATTAAGTTTTCCCAACAAGCCGATTTTAAAAATTATTTTTATTATTATTATTTTTTTTTACACCTTTTAATCTTTATTTAACTAGGCAAGTCAGTTAAGAACACATTTTTATTTTCAATGACGGCCTAGGTACGGGAGGTGGGGGGTTAACTGCCTTGTTCAGGGGCAGAACAACAGATTTTTACCTTGTCAGCTCAGGGATTCAATCTTGCAACCTTAAGGTTATCTAGTCCAACGCTCTAACCACCTGCCTCACGAGGAGCCCGTCTGTTACGCGAATGCAGTAAGAAGCCAAGGTAAGTTGCTAGATAGCATTAAACTTAATCAATCATAATCACTAGTTATAACTACACATGGTTGATGATATTACTAGTTTATCTAGCGTGTCCTGCGTTGCATATAATCGATGCTGTGCGCATTCGCGAAAAAGGACTGTCGTTGCTCCAACGTGTACCTAACCATAAACACCAATGCCTTTCTTAAAATCAATACACAGAAGTATATTTTTAAACCTGCATATTTAGCTAAAAGAAATTCAGGTTAGCAGGCAATATTAACCAGGTGAAATTGTGTCACTTCTCTTGCGTTCATTGCATGCAGAGTCAGGTATATGCAACAGTTTGGGCCGCCTGGCTCATTGCGAACTAATTTGCCAGAATTTGGAGTAATTATGACATAACATTGAAGGTTATGCAATGGAACAGGAATATTTAGACTTATGGATGCCACCCGTTAGATAAAATACGGAACGGTTCCGTATTTCACTGAAAAAATAAGTCTGTTTTTCGAAATGATAGTTTCCGGATTCGACCATATTAATGACCTAAGGCTCGCATTTCTGTGTGTTATTATGTTATAATTAAGTCTATGATTTGATAGAACAGTCTGACTGAGCGATGGTAGCCACCAGCAGGCTCATAAGCATTAATTCAAACAGCACATTTGTGCGTTTTGCCAGCAGCTCTGCTGTTTATGACTTCAAGCCTATCTACTCCCGAGATTAGGCTGATGTAACGATGGGGTGCGTGTTAATAGCGTTTCAAATGTCACTCGCTCAGAGACTTGGAGTCATTGTTCCCCTTGCTCTGCATGGGTAATGCTGCTTTGAGGGTGGCTGTTGTCGTTGTGTTCCTGGTTCGAGCCCAGGGAGGAGCGAGGAGAGGGACGGAAGCTATACTGTTACACTGGCAATACTAAAGTGCCTATAAGAACATCCAATAGTCAAAGGTACAGTGGGGCAAAAAAGTATTTAGTCAGCCACCAATTGTGCAAGTTCTCCCACTTAAAAAGATGAGGCCTGTAATTTTCATCATAGGTACACTTCAACTATGACAGATAAATTGAGAAGAAAAAAATCCAGAAAATCACATTGTAGGATTTATAATGAATTTATTTGCAAATTATGGTGGAAAATAAGTATTTGGTCACCTACAAACAAGCAAGATTTCTGGCTCTCACAGACCTGTAACTTCTTCTTTAAGAGGCTCCTCTGTCCTCCATTCATTTCCTGTATTAATGGCACCTGTTTGAACTTGTTATCAGTATAAAAGACACCTGTCCACAACCTCAAACACTCCAAACTCCACTATGGCCAAGACCAAAGAGCTGTCAAAGGACACCAGAAACAAAATTGTAGACCTGCACCAGGCTGGGAAGACTGAATCTGCAATAGGTAAGCAGCTTGGTTTGAAGAAATCAACTGCGGGAGCAATTATTTATTATTTTGGTAAAAACTCAACTTGTCGTGTTTGGAGGACAAAGAATGCTGAGTTGCATCCAAAGAACACCATACCTACTGTGAAGCATGGGGGTGGAAACATCATGCTTTGGGGCTGTTTTTCTGCAAAGGGACCAGGACGACTGATCCGTGTAAAGGAAAGAATGAATGGGGCCATGTATCGTGAGAGTTTGAGTGAAAACCTCCTTCCATCAGCAAGGCCATTGAAGATGAAACGTGGCTGGGTCTTTCAGCATGACAATGATCCCAAACACACCGCCCGGGCAACGAAGGAGTGGCTTCGTAAGAAGCATTTCAAGGTCCTGGAGTGGCCTAGCCAGTCTCCAGATCTCAACCCCATAGAAAATCTTTGGAGGGAGTTGAAAGTCCGTGTTGCCCAGCAACAGCCCCAAAACATCACCGCTCTAGAGGAGATCTGCATGGAGGAATGGGCCAAAATACCAGCAACAGTGTGTGAAAACCTTGTGAAGACTTACAGAAAACGTTAGACCTCTGTCATTGCCAACAAAGGGTTTATAACAAAGTATTGATAAACTTTTATTGACCAAATACTTATTTTCCACCATAATTTGCAAATAAATTAATTAAAAATCCTACAATGTGATTTTCTGGATTTCTTTCTTATTTTGTCTGTCATAGTTGAAGTGTACCTATGATGAAAATTACAGGCCTCATCTTTTTAAGTGGGAGAACATGCACAATTGGTGGCTGACTAAATACTTCTCTGCCCCACTGTATATGAAATACAAATGGTATAGAGAGAAATAGTCCTATAATAACTACAACCTAAAACTTCTTACCTGGGAATATTGAAGACTCATGTTAAAAGGAATCACCAGCTTTCATATGTTCTGAGCAAGGAACTTAAACACTTATTTTATTTTAACATGGCAGATACTGCACTTTTACTTTCTTCTCCAACACTTTTGTTTTTGCATTATTTAAACCAAATTGAGCATGTTTCATTATTTATTTGATGCAAAATTGATTTTATTGATGCATCTTTGATCTTTGGTCACAAAAAATGAAATTAAACAATATACAACATTACTCCTTACTAGTAATACATTTATTGTTTTAGAAACATTACAAAGCTCAACTTTTTTTTGTGTTCTAATTTTTGCAAAATGTTTATTTTTTTGACTGATAAAAATCTGAGTGGCTGGTAGATTTTTGAATCTATCTGCCATGGTCTACCAAAAAGTACATTTTAAGCCCTGGCCGTTAGCAAGCGGTGGTGCTCAAAAAGGTCAAGGCGACCATTCTTCAGTGACTGAAGGAGGGTGAAGCAGAGAAATTGAAAGCTGGGGAACACGCACACCTGTTCTTTATGGTATATTGTTATGTTTTAAAGGGGCAGCTGGTGGTGGAATGTAATGTCTCTAAATGAATTTCCTTCAGTAACCAGTTCACAATAACATTGTTCTCTCTTAGACGTACATGTTGTCAGCATGTTCAATAAGTACATTATAATTATTAATGTAATGTATGTTTTTGTTAAGATGCAAAAAGTTTTTTATTTTTCGTAACAAATTAAGTTTGTAAAATAGATGTCTCAGTAATACACCAATTATTTTAAAATCACTGCCAAGGACGTAGACTCATGTTGGAATATCAACAAAAAAAAAAAAACAAGTCTTTTAATTTTGGGACAGTTGAAATTGCACTTTGGGACCGGAACGGTGAGGAAAAAATATGTTCGTCTCGAGCCATGGTTACTACATATTTAATCGACTTAGTGAGTATACGTTGCAGTTCAGTGTGCGGGTAACCCCAAACATTGTGCTCCTGGTATTAATCTTGATTCCGAGCAGTCTGAGTCTGTCCTGATAGGCTCGTTCTCCCCAGGGTTCTCCCGATGACACCAGTGGAGCCCACTCATTGGCCGGGCTTCTGAATAAGTGCCGCACCCCTCAGGGCCAGCGATTGGTCAACCAGTGGATCAAACAGCCACTCATGGACAAGAACAGGATTGAGGAGAGGTGAGGTCCAACATCTCTTCAACCCTCTCCTCCCTTTCTCTTTCACTCATCTCAGTACTCTACCAAAGAGAATGTCCATGAACAACTCCAGAAACTGCTTCGACAATAGAAATCCCTGATCAGGTTTGTAGGCAGCGTCATGGTGACTTTAGCTCGCTAAGCTCATGCGCATGAATGTGTCATCAGGTCTAACGGTTGTGTTGTGCAAGCCATCAAATAAAAGGCACTCCTTCGATATGAAGTTGTTTTTGACAAATGGAAGAGTCCGTTTTGTCAAGGTTGTAGTAATGACTAATCATATGATAAAAAATGTATCATACCAACTATTACTGCCTGCTTGAATGGTGAATAGCTCCAATACACATGAAATGACCCCTGGAATCGATAGAACACCGCTCAGAGATTCACATATGATATAACATTCAAAATGGGTTCATCTTTCTTTTAAGGATGAATGCAGGGGTGTGTGCTATCAAGTTATGACGTCAGTGATCTTCAGGTCAAAAAGTCGGGGGGGTCTAGAAAGATGCTTGAATTTCCGAGTTGGATGACAGTTCAAAGTGATTTTTTCCCCCAGAGTTAATTGTTTTAAGTTCCCAAGTTGTCTTGAAAGCACCAAAGTCGGAGAGTTCCCAAGTGCCCAGTTGTTTTGAAAGCGGCATTATTGATCTATTAACTAATGTCACCAGGCAGGTCAATACTCCATCTCACCTGAACAGGCTGACATTTCAGGCTGTCTCTTCAAACGGCTCTTAAACGAAAAGGGCATTTTCGCCATTTCACAGCGTTCTTCCAACCTCCATTATGTGGAATATATAAAACACAGGAAAATCAAGTCAACTGCAGGATTTGAATATGCGATCATCTGACTTCGACCTCTTTTGCTAACATGGCCTTCAATATGACATCTTCAAAGCAAGTCATGTCGCACTGCTGTGAGTGGACGTCAACATTAGTACATTGACACGTTTTATTCAACAAAAGCAATGTCACAAAATATCATCGCGTCAATTGTAATGGAAGCCACAGATGTAGGATACATTTTCTAAAGCTAGAATACATTGTTATCCATTCGACCGGTGGATTCTATCGTCCAACTTTAAAAACATTTTAACCTTTTATTTAACTAGGCAAGTCAGTTAAGAACAAATTCTTATTTTCAATGACGGCCTAGGAACAGTGGGTTAACTGCCTGTTCAGGGGCAGAACAACAGATTTGTACCTTGTCAGCTCGGGGGTTTGAACTTGCAACCTTCCGGTTACTAGTCCAACGCTCTAACCACTAGGCTACCCTGCGACTGATGATTGACAAATCAATTTGTAAGGTACGCTGGCGGGGCACGCAATGTTATTACATACACTTAGGTTGGACTCATTAAAACTTGTTTTTCAACCACTCCACAAATTTCTTATTAACAAACTATAGTTTTGGCAAGTTGGTTAGGACATATACTTTGTGCATCACACAATACATTTTTCCAACAATTGTTTACAAGCAGATAATTCACTATCACAATTCCAGTTGGTCAGAAGTTTACATACACTAAGTTGACTGTGCCTTTAAACAGCTTGGAAAATTCCAGACAATTATGTCATGGCTTTAGAAGATTCTGATAGGCTAATTGAAATCATTTGAGTCAATTGGAGGTGTACCTGTGGAGGTATTTCAAGGCCTACCTTCAAACTCAGTGCCTCTTTGCTTGACATCATGGGGAAATCAGCCAAGAAAAAAAATTGTAGACCTCCACAAGTCTGGTTCATCCTTGGGAGCAATTTCCTTACACCTGAAGGTACCATGTTCATCTGTACAAACAATAGTACGCAAATATAAACACCATGGGACCACGCAGCCATCATTACCGTTCAGGAAGGAGGTGTGTTCTGTCTCTTCGAGATGAACGTACTTTAGTGGGTAAAGTGCAAATCAATGCCAGTACAACAGCAAAGGACCTTGTGAAGATGCTGGAGGAAACAGTTACAAAAGTATCTATATCCACAGTAAAACGAGTCCTATATCGACATAACCTGAATGGCCGCTCAGCAAGGAAGAAGCCACTGCTCCAAAACCGCCATAAAAAAGCCAGACTAAGGCTTGCAACTGCAGATGGGGACAAAGATCGTACTTTTTGGAGAAATGTCCTCTGGTCTGATGAAACAAAAATAGAACTGTTTGGCCATAATGACCATCGTTATGTTTGGATGGAAAAGGGGAGGCTTGCAAGTCGAAGAACACCATCCCAACCATGAAGCACGGGGGTGGCAGCATCATGTTGTGGGGTTGCTTTGCTGCAGGAGGGACTGGTGCACTTCACAAAATAGATGGCATCATGAGCAAGGAAAATTATGTGGATATATTGAAGCAACATCTCAAAACATCAGTCAGGAACCTGACTCCGTTACACCAGCTCTGTCAGGATTTAATGGGACAAAATTCACCCAACTTATTGTTGGAAGCTTGTGGAAGGCTGCCAGAAATGTTTGACCCAAGTTAAACAATTTAAAGGCAATGCTATCAAATACTAATTGAATGTATGTAAACTTCTGACCCACTGGGAATGTGACGCTGAAATAAATCATTCTATCTACTATTATTCTGACATTTCACATTCTTAAAATAAAGTGGTGATCCTAACTGACCTAAAATGGGATAATTCCAAATGCCTACTGCTTGCAAAATCCAGTCATTCAACTCTAAAAATATTTATTTGCGAGACACGGCTGGTCTTGACTTTGAAGAATGCCTGAATTGCTTTATACTGCAATTCAAAGTTTCACCATCAAATTGTTAGATTTTTACTAGGCCTTCATGAGTGCAAGGTATGCCATGAATATTAGGCTTTTCTTGCATTGTATCCATGCTGGCTTTTGCGATGGGTGGCAGGGCATACAGCGTGTCGCCACTTTATTAATGCACAATTTGCTGAAATGGAAACACTAAAACCACTAATTTTATTAAACATTCTAGATTAAAAAAAAAACATATGTTTTGACAACAGTTCAATGGAAATGCACCATGGCAGGCAATTGTCGCATCTACTTCCTATGCAAACTTTCTAAATGTCAACAAAAAAATCACTGGACAAGTTAATGGAAACTTAGCTACTGGTTCGACTGTGGGTTGTGCCTTTTTAGATTTGAGAGTAAAATAACTAAGGATAGATTTTTCACTTCTCCCATTGACTTCCCAACCCCCTGGTCTGTCGAGCCTGCTCCGAGGCGTTCCCAGAAGTATTAGCAGTGTTTCCTGTAGCCCTCTGTTCTGCTTCCACCTTCTGGTCTTTCCTAGAACTGCAGACCCTACCTGTGAATTCTCGTGTGTGTGTGTGTGTGTGTGTGTGTGTAGACTGGACCTGGTAGAGTGCCTCGTGAATGACGGTGAGGCCAGACAGACTCTTCAGGACGATCTGTTGCGGCGGTTCCCAGATCTCCACCGCTTGTCCAAAAAGTTTCACCGGCTCTCGGCAACACTGCAGGACTGTTACCGCGGTTACCAGGCCGTGGGCCAGATCCCTGCACTTCTGTTGGCTCTGGAGAAACACCAAGGTACACACGTGCACGCACGCACACACACACACACACACACACATACTAAGATGTGCACACTAACTCCCTAGCACCATCCTGTGTTGTAGGAAGTCACCAGATGCTGTTGGAGGCCGTGTTCATCTCTCCTCTCAGAGACCTGCAGGCTGACTTTATCAAGTACCAGGAGATGATAGAAACTACACTGGATATGAACCAGGTAGGGTGTGTGTGTGTGTGTGCCGTGGTAGAATACACTAGATGTGAACCATGTGTGTTTTTGTAGGTGGAGCACCATGAGTTCCTGGTGAAGGCATCGTTTGACCCGGTGCTCTCTGAGCTGAGGGAGAAGATGGACACACTGGAGAACAGCATGCAGAGTGTACTGAACAGCGCAGCACGGGAACTGGGTACACCACACAGACAGACACACACACAGAATAGACACACACCAGTGTATTTAATTGTGTGTGTGTGTGTGTGTATAGGTCTGGATGCTGGTAAGACAGTGAAGTTGGAGTGTAACAGTGTGTTGGGGTATTACCTGAGGGTGACCTGTAAAGAGGAGAAGAGTCTGAGGAACAACAAAACGTTCACAACGCTAGACGTCCAGAAGAATGGAGTCCGTTTCACCAACAGGTTTGGCGCGCTCATACACACACACACAATTTGCCCCGCGGTGAGCTAACTTTTTCTTTGTGTGTGTGTGTAGTAAGCTGAGTTCTTTGAATGAAGACTACACCAGGAACAGAGAGGAGTATGAGGAGGCTCAGAACGCCATCGTTAAGGAGATCATCAGCATCGCCGCGGGTGAGGACACACACACACACACACACACTGGAACTTCCTATCAGGTTTGATGTAGCATTTTTAGTAGAAATTAATGTTGGAACAGTCTCTCCTTTTTTCGTTTCTTAAATATACCGTTGGACGTCCCCAGGTTACGTGGATCCCCTGCAGTCGTTGAGTGACGTCATCGCCCAGCTGGATGCGGTGGTCAGCTTCTCTGTGGCATCAGTCTCTGCTCCCATCCCCTACGTTAGGCCACGCCTCCTGGCTGCGGACCGCAGGTGCCTGGAGCTCAAACAGGCCAGACACCCCTGCCTGGAGTCAGACGCAGACACAGCCTTCATACCTAATGATATATCCTTCATACAAGGGGAGCAGAGCTTCTATATCATCACAGGTACACATGCACAGCTCTTTTATTTTGAGAGGATTTCAGAGGAGGCTGCAGCCGTTCATTCACCCGTTTAAACGGGATTTGACTGAACACCAAGTCGGAGGACATTAAAAACAAGGGCGAAGTTCCATTCGCGATCTCCGGTTCGGTACTATAATTTTTGTTACTCCTGCTGCACGCAAGTTGGTACACTTGGATAATGCAACACGGCATGTAGAAATGTTGAAACTGTTAATTATTGTTTGCAAAACAATGTCCACACTGGCTAAAACACTTTCACAATGCAAGAAGATACTGGTAGCTTCCAGCTTTAATTGTAGGCTAACTTTCTCTGCTAATTTACAGCTGAACTCACTACCCTCGTACTTTGTTTGTGAAACCATAAAATCAGCAAAATATGCTGATTTTCAAATCTGATTGCCACCAAAAGCGTTAAACTCAATAATATGCCTTCACCTGTATTGTGAGTAGACCTAGGCTGGCTACATCTTGATTTACCCAGTTCATCAAGGGATGTACCATTTAAAATAATTGATTATTGTTATGTTTTGGAGTTGGACTACAATCGGAAATCAAAGTAACATCATAAAAAAAATCACCATCAAAATCTATCAGTTTGAGATGGAGATCTTCTCTTTTTTTGTGGTTGCATGGCTGCGTCTCAATCCGCCGATATTGCCCTTCCGCATCTGTGGTGAAAAGTGGCAGAGCTAGAGCAGTGTTTGTCCGACCGTGAGACATTACATGCTCAGCCCTCTTACAAATTACGGTTCTTCTCACGAAAACGTCTGTGGCGTCAGTCTCTGAACGGTTTGGCCTATAAAACTATTATGACCACTATTGAAAGATGACTCTCACGAACACGATGGTGTTCTCCGTTTTGCTCTAGGATGCCAACAAGACTCGTCTTAAGATCCCCGGTACCAGATTTAAAAAAAATTAACGTTGAGTGCCTAAAATAAGTACATGTAAATGAAAATAAACACATGGTTTCCTGATCTTATCTCAGATATAGGACAGACACTTCAGAACAAACTTTGTTTTGGACTGACCTCTGTTCCATTAAGTGAATCTGGTATTCATAGCGTTTGTATTGGCTAATGGCAGTAATGCCAAATTCAATGTTTCATCCAATCATTTTTTATCTTAAGGAGTCTTAAAATTCAAAATCCAATAGTTAACCTGGTATCGAAGTCAAACTTATGGTATCACGACAACACTAGTGTCCATACCATAGACTTTATAAGGGTTAATACCCATAAACTGAGCACACCATGGAGACGTGTGCATTTGTCTTGATACATTTAGCCGAGAAATGCACAATGCTCTTTTTTGTACTGTATGTGCTACGTTCATTTTAGTACAAACACACACCCCTCTGGCCTGACGTACAGATTTACATACACTAACCCTCCCCTCCACAGGTCCTAATATGGGCGGGAAGTCTACCTTCATCAGGCAGGTGGGCGTGATCTCTCTGATGGCTCAGATTGGCTGCTTTGTCCCCTGTGAGAATGCGGAGCTAAGCATGATTGACAGCTGTCTGTGCCGTGTGGGGGCGGGGGATAGCCAGCTCAAGGGCGTTTCTACATTTATGTCAGAGATGCTGGAGACTGCAGCTATTCTCCGGTGAGAGCACGCACACGCCACCATCTCTTTTCTCTTTTAGTTTAGTCAAATCCTTTGCTCTCCCTGATTACACGATCAAAGTGCTTTGTGTGCATCATTGATAATGAACATGTACAGGAAACTGCCACACAAAGTGTATTAATAGGGCTTTGGGGCACCACAAGCCAGAACAGCTTCACTGTACCTTGGAATAGATTCTACAAGTGTTTGAAACTCTATTGGAGGGATGCGACACCATTGTTCCATGAGAAATTCCATAATTTTCAGTTTTTTTGATGATGGTAGAAAATGCTGTGTAATGCATATGTTTTTAATTGGGTTGAGGCCTGGTGACTGAGACGGCCATGGCAAATGATTTACATCGTTTTCATGCTCCTCAAACCATTCTGTGGAAGGAGGCATTGTCATCCTGTGGGGGCATGATAGCCAAAATAATAGCCTGCCCAGCATTTTTTTTTTATACATGACCCTAACCACTCTGCAACCACACCTGTGTGGAAACACCTGTTTTCAATGTAATTTGTATCCATTATTTTTGGCTGTTGCCTGTACGTTGACTCAACTGTTACACTGTTTTCTCTCCCTAGCGCTGCCACGAAGAACTCTCTAATAATAATCGATGAGTTGGGTCGCGGAACATCTACATTCGATGGCTTTGGTCTGGCCTGGGCCATCAGTGAACACATCGCCTCGAAGATTGGCTGCTTCTGTCTGTTTGCCACTCACTTCCATGAGCTTACGGCGTTGGCCACACACCACCCCACCGTCCGCAACCTGCACGTCACCGCTCTGACCACTCAACACACACTCACCATGCTCTACAGGGTCAAACCAGGTACATACACTACACTGTAGTATCCAGTATATACACACACAAACGTCACAACAACATCAGAACAGCGGTTGACAAAGTGTGTGTGTTTAGGTGTGTGTGACCAGAGTTTTGGGATCCATGTGGCGGAGTTGGCGTGTTTCCCGCCGGCGGTGGTTGCCATGGCAAAGCAGAAGGCTGCAGAACTGGAGGAGTTTCAGGAGGAGCCGAGTGGGGAGGAGGGGCCAGAGGCCAAGAAACGACGCAGCGATAAAAGGGTAAACGCACACACTACTGCAACGCTAAGACAAGGTCGTTTTGGCATGTAGAACTATACAGAACAAAAATATAAATGCAACGTTTTCAGAGTTTACTGAGTTACAGTTCATATAAGGAAATCAGTCAATTCAATTAGGTCCTAATATATGGATTTCACATTACCGGGCAGGCGTGTAGCTTGAGGGCATAGGCCCAGCCAATCCATATTTGTCTTTCCCCACAAAAGGGCTTTATTACAGACAGATACTCCTCAGCACCACCGCCCCCCCCCCCAAACCCCATCAGACAATCCCACAGGGGAAGAAGCCGGATGTAGAGTTCCTGGGCTGGCGTGGTTAGTGGTTGAGGCCAAATTCTCTAAAATGACATTGGAGGCAGCTTATGGTAGAGAAATTAACATTCAATTCTCTGGCAACAGCTCTGTTGGACATTCCTGCAGTCAGCATGCCAATTGCACACTCCCTCAACCTGAGACATTGGTGGCCTTTTGTCCCCAGCACAAAATCATGCTTCTTGATATGCCAGGCATGTCAGCTGAATGGATTATCTTGGCAAAGGAGAAACGATCACTAAAAGTGATGTAAACACATGTTTGCACAAAATGAGAGAGAAATAAGCTAATGGAAAACTTCACCATTTATTTCAGCTCATTAAACATGGGACCAATACGACATGTTGCTTTTATGTATTTGTTCGGTGTAGAATGACTTGGCTTCATAATTACTCCAACCTTCTAATACCATCTCTTTCCAGGAGGGAGAGGTATTGATCCAGTCGTTTCTGGAGAAGGTGAAATCTCTGCCGGCAGTCACCATGACTGACCAGGAGGTGAAGGCGGAGCTTAGAGCCATGAAGCAGGAGCTTGTCGCCCATAACAACGCTTACATCACGGAGCTCCTGGCACGCTCCGCCCCTATCCACACAACCTGAGACCGGTCGTACGCTACACACACACACAACCTGAGACCGGTCGTACGGTACACACGCATACCCTAGTGAGGTGTCATCTACAGTAGTTTGGTCAATTTTCCCTTATCTTTCTCGTTATGTTACCAGGTTACCAATAAAATAAACCTCTTTAAATAAGTGCAAATCATTGTGTTTTCTTGAAAGTAATGATGGTTGCATGAATAAACCCCATCCCTTGTAGCTGAAATCATTAGTTTCTATTGGACTAATTCGGGTAGGTCCCTCCAGTTTTATAGGCACACTGCATTTCAGTTCAAATTTGAAGAAACTATTTATTGAATGTCTATGAATAAATACATTGGGTAAATCATACAGACAAGTCATTAACACATCACTAACAGAATAAATCTTTTTTCAGATCAAGTTCAAGCTATAAATAATGTTGGTGTGGGTTTTGACACGCATCAAATGTGAGTGAGACTTTATTTTATTTAGCCTGGCTGACATGACTCGTGGTACACAGGGTCATGGCTAGAAGGGATCCAGCTTTTATCAAATTAACGGCAAAAGTAGAATTTTGCCCTTAGTTTGACGACCTGGACCCTTCTAGCCATGACCAGCGACACACAGCTTGTTTCTCTAAACATGTTTTTCTTTCTGGGGGTGGGGTTGAGACCTATCATGCTTTGGATTGGTATAGGGCAGCGCTCGAGTGAGAGACCGAGAGGGGGGAGGGGGGGAGACTGATTCAGTGAGTGCTTTTATAAAGAAGTGCATTGGAGATGTTGTACCCACTGTGACGACTAAAACCTACCCTAACCAGAAGCCGTGGATGGATGGCGGCGTTCGCGCAAAACTGAAAGCGCGATCCACCACATTTAACCATGGAAAGAGGTCTGGAAATATGGCTGAAAAGAAAGTGTAGTTGTTCCCTCCGCAAGGCAATCAAACAAGCGAAATGCCGGTACAGGGACAAGGTGGAGTCGCAATTCAACGCCTCAGACACGAGACGTATGCGGCAGGGTCTACAGGAAATCATGGACTACAAAAAGAAAACCAGCCACGTCACGGACACCGACGTCACTCGTCCAGACAAACTAAAACACTTTTGCCCGCTTTGAGGATAATGCATTGCCACTGTTGCGGCTCACTAACCAAGACTGCACCCCCCCCCCCTTTCTCCGTGGCTAGCGTGAGTAAGACATTTAAATGTGTTAACCCTCGCAGGGCTGCTGGCCCAGACGGCATCCCTAGCCGTGACCTCAGAGCATGCGCAGACCAGCTGGTTGGTGTGTTTACGGAGACATATTCAGTCGCTCCCTATCCCAGTCTGTTGTCCCCACAAGCTTCAAGATGGCTACCATTGTTCCTGTACCCAAGAAGGCCAAGGACTGAACTGACTACCGCCCCGTAGCACTCAACTCTGTCATCATGAAGTGCATGACGTGCTTTGAGAGGCTAGTCAAGGATCATATCACCGCCACCTTACCACCCACCCTAGGCCCACTCCAGTTTGCATACCACCCCAACAGGTCCACAGACGCAATCGCCATCACACTGCCCAATCCCATCTGGACAAAAATAATACCTATGTAAGAATGCTGTTTATTGACGACAGCTCAGCATTCAACACCATAGTACCCTCCCAAGCTCATCAAGCTGGAGGCCCTGGGTTCCAACCCCGCCCTGTGCCACTGTGCCATCCCCAGGTGGTGAAGGTAGGAAACAACATCTTCGCTGACCTTCAACACTGGGACCCCACAAGGGTGTGTGCTCAGCCCTCTCCTGTACTTCCTGTTCACCCACGACTGAGTGGCAATGCAGGACTCCAACTCAATCATCAAGTTTGCAGACAACAGTAGTGGGCTTGATCACCAACGACGAGACAGCCTACAGGGAGGTGGTGAGGGCATGCGGAGTGTGGTGTCAGGAAAACAACCTCTCACTCAATGTTAACAAAACCAAAGGAGTTGATTGTGGACTTCAGGAAACAGCAGAGCGAGCACCCCCCTATCCACATCGAAGGGACAACAGTGGAGAAGGTGGAAAGTTCCTGGGCGTACACATCAGACGGACTGAAATGGTCCACCCATACAGACAGTGTGGTGAAGGTGCAACAGCGCCTCTTAAACCTTTTAGGAGGCTGAAGAAATGTGGCTTGTCATCTCAGCCCAGAACTACACGGCAGGACCTGGTCAATGACCTGAAGAGAGCTAGGACCACAGTCTCAAAGAAAACCATTAGTAACACACTACGCCGTCATGGATTAAAATCCTGCAGCGCACGCAAGGTCCCCCTGCTCAAGCCAGCGCATGTCCAGGCCCGTCTGAAGTTTGCCAATGACCATCTGGATGATCCAGAGGAGGAATGGGAGAAGGTCATGTGGTCTGATGAGACAAAAATAGAGCTTTTTGGTCTAAACTCCACTCGCCGTGTTTGGAGGAAGCAGAAGGATGAGTACAACCCCCAAGAACACCATCCCAACCGTGAAGCATGGAGGTGGAAACATAATTCTTTGGGGATGCTTTTCTGCAAAGGGGACAGGACGACTGCACCTTATTGAGGGGAGGATGGATGGGGCCATGTAGCGAGAGATCTTGGCCAACAACCTCCTTCCCTCAGTAAGAGCATTGAAGATGAGTCGTAGCTGGGTCTTCCAGCATGACAACGACCACGAAACACACAGCCAGGGCAACTAAGGAGTGGCTCCGTAAGAAGCATCTTGAGGTCCTGGAGTGGCCTAGCCAGTCTCCAGACCTGAACCCAATAGAAAATATTTGGAGGGAGCTGAAAGTCCGTATTGCCCGGCGACAGCCCCGAAACCTGAAGGACCTGGAGAAGGTCTGTATGGAGGAGTGGGCCAAAATCCCTGCTGCAGTGTGTGCAAACCTGGTCAAGAACTACAGGAAATGTATGATTTCTGTAATTGCAAACAAAGGTTTCGGTACCAAATATTAAGTTCTGCTTTTCTGATGTATCAAATACTTATGTCATGCAATAAAAGGCAAATTAATTATTTTAATTTTAAATTCCGTCTCTCACAGTTGAAGTGTACCTATAACATAAATTACAGACCTCAACATGCTTTGTAAGTAGGAAAACCTGCAGTGTATCAAATACTTGTTCTCCCCACTGTATATACTTTATTTATGCTGCTCGGCCATATTCTCATTCACCCCTTCAGATGTGTATATTAGGGTGTTCTGGAATTGTTAGCTATTACTGCACTGTAAGAACTAGAAGCGCAAGGCTTTCACTAACCAAGTGTATGTGACCAATAACATTTGATTTTGATGTGTGGTTTATGTGTAACCTATGAGCAGAATTAGTTTTTATCTCCGTTGCTTTCAAACAAGGAATTGTTTTTCCACCACATGGGCCAGCCCCTAGCGATTAGAGTTCCACCCATGAGGATCAGCCTGCACCCACAGCAGAGCGTTCTGAAACTATTCAGACCCCTAGACTTTATCCACATTTTGTTACATTACAGCCTTATTCTAAAATGGATTATTCCCCTCAATCTACACCCCATAATGACAATGAAAAAATAACTTATATATTCAGACCCTTTTCTCAGTACATGGTTGAAGCACCTTTGGCAGCAATTACAGCCTCAAGTCTTCTTGGGTATGACGCTATAAGCTTGCCACCTGTATTTGAGGAGTTTCTCCTATTCTTCTCTGCAGAGCTTAAGCTGCCTGGTTGGATGGGGAGCTTCGCTGCACAGCTATTTTCATGTCACTCCAGAGACTTCTCCCGAAGCCACTCCTGCGTTGTCTTGGCTGTGTGCTTAGGGTTGTTGGAACGTGAACCTTCGCCTCAGTTTGAGGTTCTGAGGGCTCCGGAGCAGGCTTATATCAAGGATTACTCCCTTGATCCTGACTCGTCTCCCTGCCGCTGAAAAACATCCCCACAGCACGATCCTGCCACCACCATGCTTCACCGTAGGGATGGTGCCAGGTTAACTCCAGACTGTGATACTTGGCCTTCAGGACAGATTTCAATATTGGTATGGTCAGAGTCCTTTAGGTGCCTTTTCCTGAGGAGTGGCGGAGTGCTGCATAGGAGTACCTTCCAGAAGAACAATCTTTGTGTTCTTCGTCGCCCTTCTGCTCAGTTTGGCTCTGCGGCCAGCTCTAGGTGGTTCCAAACTTCTTTCGTTTAAAAATGGAGACCTTCAATGCTGCATAAATGTTTTGGTATCCTTCCCCAGATCTGTCTCGACACAATCCTGTCTCGGATCTCTACAGACAATTCCTTTGACTTTGGTTTTTGCTCTGACTTGCAATTTTTGCCTTTCCCCAATAAGTTGAAACAAGATTCACATGAGCTCAATTTCAAGTTTCCTAGCATCTGGATACTTATAAAACCACCTTATTTACATAACATTTGCAACAAGGCTGTAACATCACAAAATGTGGAAAAAGTCTAGGGGTCTGAATATTTTAGGAAAGCACCTGTCAAAACACAATTTCTAGGTACCATGGTTGTCTTAAGCGCTTCTGGCAAAAAATGATGCAGAATCCTTTTCAAATTTCTGCATATTCTTGATACCGTTTGTGGCAATGTGAAATGAATGTAGGAGATTAACAAATTTAAATAATTTTTTGTTCCATCTTTGAAATGCAAGAGAAGGTAATATGCGTAAAGTCTCAGACTGATCCAGTGAAGCATTAAACTAGACAGTCTACTAAATTGGTACTGAAGAACGTAATAATTAGCTTCCCCATAGAAAACATTAACCTTCACATCTCAATGGCCGGGTGGGGAGACAGCTGGGATTAAAACTGTAGCACCATCATAATGACAAATCAAACAGCATGGTATTTTTCCCCCACTAAATTGGACAGTGCAGTTAGATTAACAAGAAACTTTCTGCCCATAAGTCATTCCAGTCACATTAGCAACAACCGTAGAGGTTAATCAGACACACAACACTGATCTAATAGTTTTATTTTCTTACAAATGACCAGTTTCCTTTCTTTTTTTTCTTTCTAGGAAATTAAAACCCTTTTTGAATTCATACTAGCATCTACATAATGGTTTTTAATACTTCACAATATATTAAGTCTAGATGTTATGGTACACATGCTTACAATCCAGGCTGCCTGAAGAGCCACAGTCACCACAATGCACAGGGAGGGAAGTAGGGAGCGGGTGGGAGACTGCAGAATTACTCATGTCCCGATACCTCATGTCTGACCCTCTCCAGTGGCTGAATATGAACACAACCATACACATGCACCCCACTAAACAACAATCCACACAGATGCACAACAGCCAGCCATACCTACCTTGTTCCACCGGTCCTATATATCTATAACCTGGAGAGGGTCTTCATTAGTGTTAAACGCGATTCTCTTTCACAGAAAGAACTGGGACATGAAGAGCTACTGCAGCAAGCCTGGGGCTAACAAAAATAATAATTAACATAATATATAAAGACATTCAAGTACAGTAAGATTTTTGCTTGAAAATACAAAACTACATGAGAAAGCATTAAAATAATATAAAAGCTGAAGTGCTCGATCAGTCTCTCTCCCGTGAGCTGTACATGTACAGCTGTACATCAGCCATCCACTGCCGAGTAACAGTTGCCACAAGGACTACAATGCCTTGGGACCAGAAGTGTCTCTCAGTGGGCGGGGCTAAATATAATCCTCTTCCTGTCTGGGGAGGAAGTTTGTTTTCCATGACCACGGCGAGTCACAGAGGAGGTGAAGGGCCACAGGCAAAGGAAGTCTCTCATTGGCCACTCTCCAACAGAGCAGCCATAACCCACTCCAGCTCACTCTACCCGTCCATTTGGTGGCCGTTAAGAGTCCATTTCTCATTACAGTAGACCAGACAAATCCCTTTAGAAGAGACCCCCTCCCCCAGTGCAGCATTGTCTGAGCTTCAGGGTCCCTATAACCGTCACTGCTGAGAACACCGTATTCTGCCTCCTTATGGCCACAGTTCTGAGTGTTTGCGAGTGGTGTGTGACAGTGTGGTATGTGTGTAGACTATAGGGTGTGTGTTTATGTAGTGTGGGTGTGTGTTGTGTTCAGTTGTGCTGCAGTGTGTTGGACTCTATGGGCGGAGCGGAGTCGTAGAGTGTGTCTGTGTCATGCGTTGGTTCTCCAGCCAGCGTACAGGGGTTGGAAAGAGTTCCCGCTCCACAGTCACAGAAAAACCTACAGAGAGACGAGGGTTAACATGGAATACAGGACAAAACAAGGAAAATATATAATTAAATGGTCAGCCTGGTATTCTAGAAAAAAATTCTATAGTCAAGACACAGTCATGGCAAGCCACAAATGGGAGCAGTAGTAAATGGTTGGTGTGCGCTACTCACCTATCGTGCCGTATAAACTCCACGTCGTGTCCTTGGTGACACTTCTTGATGCAGTTCACACAGATGGCGTTCCTGTCTGTCGTATTGCAGGTGTGACACCTTGACACCACACAGGCCACAGAAAATCAGCACTGGTGTAACTGCTGTGTAACTAACTGAAAGTCATGCTTTGGCTAGTTGAGTGTGTGTACCTGTAGAAGTCGTGCATGGGGTAGGAGGTGTAGCTGGAGATCTTGTAGAGACACTGTCCTCTGCTCACAGCTTTCTCTATGGCATCCTGATTATTCAATATCTTATTATCTGGAAGAGAGGAAGAGACTGCTCTGACCAAGAACCTATTTTATATAGTCTAAGCCAAACAGTCATTGCACGTCTCAGCAACAATCTGAATGAATGTGTTGTGCAAGTTATTTTCCTCAGGTCGCTGAATGTGCCACTGATTTAGTTCATAGAACAGTGGTTACGTAAGTAACCTTCGATATCCACTATTAGCAACTGGGCCAAACGAAGCGGTAATATGAATGTGGTTAAAGCTTTTCAACAGTTGAAGCTATTAGCGAATATGACCCCATTCCTGAAAGCCAAGACTCAGGAACACGTACGAGTCTTCTGTTTCCATCTCTGACACACACAAGCTGTGTAGGACTCGTTAGAAGGTAGAGTGATGAATCTGCACAGAATGACTGGGGAAATTAATTGATTAAAGCCTATACTTCCTTCCATTACCTGGTTTAACAGATCTTGTGCCATAACGTTTAAGTTAATGGAAATAAAGCCATATTCAAAAGATGCCTCAAATGTATTTCACACATTGGTTTGATACTCAAGTGTCCTACAACAGAGATTGAAATAGCTTGATGGGCCATGTATCTTAAATATCATGTATGAATTCGTGACCCCCCCCAACACCCCTTCTCCAAAGGGTAGGATATATAGGTTGTTTCACAAAAGTGGCTCCTTCAGAAATATTAGTGACTACCACTGGTCTATTTCAAGAACTGACAGACTGAAATAATATTAGCATTAGCCCAAGTGCTACATTACGTTAGTGCCGCTGACAGGCTAGGCTAATGTCCAATAACGTAATAGCAGTGTTTTTAGCACTTAGAGTATGTGAGCGGATGGGAGCTGGAGCGGAGCGATCCCAATTTGACTGGAGTGCCGGCCTAGTCTACTTGTGTGCCTCTTGCTTTAGCTACTGTCATGGAGTTCGCTAAATATTTTCATAAAGAAACTGATAAAACACACAGGTGCTAAATCAAGGTGACTTACAAAGATGAGGATCAAGAGAGGGAGTGTGGTGATGTAGTGTCCACAACTAAAGAATCATAGTGGAATATGAAGAGACAAATATTCCAAAAACATAGTGTACTTACTACTTGCACATGCTAAAAGAAAGGAATGAGGTGGGTAGATAACTAAGTGTCATTGTAGCAAAATATTTATAAACTAAAAATCAGATCTCTTAAATGTTTCGTTCATTTTTTATGTGTTATCTATACTAGGCCATAATTGAGTCAAGGAGGTTTCCGCTTCGATCAGGAAATTTTTTGTGTTACTTTTTACCCCATTTTGGTAGTTAGTCATGTAAAATAGCTGCAACTCCCATACAGACTCGGGAGAGGTGAAGGTCGAGAGCCATGTGTTCTCAAAAACACAAACCTGCCAAGCCCCACTGCTTCTTGACACACTGCTCACTTAACCCGGAAACCAGCCGCACTAACGTGTCAGAGGAAACACCATACACCTGCAACCGTGTCAGCGTACATGCGCCTGGCCCGCCACAGGAGTCGCTAGAGCACGATGGGACAAGGACATCCAGGGCAAGCCAAACGATGCCCTAACTCGGACGGCGCTGGGTCAATTGTGTCTCATGGGGTGTCCCGGTCACTGCTACACAGCCCAGGATCGAACCCGGGACTGTTGTGATGCCTCAAGCAATGCAATGCAATGCTGTGCCACTCGGGAGGCCTGACTAGATAAACAACCATGCCCAACCTGTCAAGGATGGCCAAAAGGACATTTAGCATCCCCAGTGGCTTTGCAGGTGTGGAGAGGACATTCTCTACTGCTGGCTGGCTCTCCAGGCACCATCGCTTCTTGACACATTGTCTAGATTAGCCTGAAGCCGCAGACTGGCCAAACGCTTGTTTCTAAAAATAAATTCAAGGGCATTTTTCCTTTATTCTACATTAGTCACAGCCTATATGTGCAATGTATAGACTAAATTATTTAATACAACAAAACATTTAAATGCTGAGCGCTTTGTTCCTACCAGCCTATTGTGTCTCACTCGCAAATTATTCACAACATATTAATTTGTAGGCTATTGCCTTGAAATAATATAGCCTAAATAATTAATTTTCGTTCCTTCTTAGGCTCCCTGTCTGGCTCCTGTCCTATTTAGAGAGTTTACTATGACATGTAGCCTATTTGAAATTATATGCGCCTCTTTCATTCACCTTTATGTTCATTCAGGTAGTCACAAAAATAAATGTGTTCAATTGTGATTTTAATGAATGGAGCGAATTTGGAGCGGCAGTTTTCTTTCCTGCGAGCACGAAGCAGTATTCAGCTGGGCGTTTGGAAAGGACGTGGAGAGCTGGAGCCGTGTGCATGACAGTAGCTAAAGCAAGGAGCTAACATCCATGAGCGAGATTTCCAATCGTTCCAACTCCTCACATACTCTGACCCTTAGCGCTACAGTAGCACTAGTTACCTTTCATGGTGACGTTGACCCCCGAGGCGAGGAACAGGCCACCGAAACGGTTGTTGAAGATCTGGTTTCCCTCCAGTGTCGCCGTGGCATGGTTGGTTATCTCGATACCTGAGACAGGAAATGACATTATCAACACAGGTGGATGAGTAGGTAACAGTACTGACCAGTCAGTACAGCATGGTAAAGTTAGTGTACACATGGGCAGCTGACCTGCAGCAAAGCCGTCAAAGATACGGTTCTTGCGGAGTACAGGGTGGCTGTTGGTGCTGATCAGAACTCCTGCCTGGGCATTCCTGAAAATATCGTTCTCCTCCAGAAGACCTCTCCCTCCGTTAAAGATACAGATGCCCCCGTCTCTCCCGTCGTGGATCTTGTTGCGTCGCAGCGTGGGGTTGCTGTCCGTCTTAATCCACACGCCCGCCATGGCGTTGTCGAAGATCTCATTGTCCTCGATGAAACCCAGACCAGAGTTGTAGACCAGAATGCCTCCGTTCTGCCCTCCCCAGATCTTGTTGCGTCGGATCTTGGGGTTGCTGCCAGTTCTGTAAAACCACCAACAATATTAGTGAAGCCTTCATCGAACGTTAGTCAAACGTTATCATAACCACTGTGTCCTGCATTTGACAGAAGGACAGGACGTACCGTATCTGAACGCCAGAGTACATATGATTGTAGATGTCGTTGTCTTCCAACACCCCATGACCGTTGTCATAGAAATACACCCCTACCTGAGGGATAAAGAGGGTTAAATCTGACTTTTTGCAGAATATATCATGTAGACACAATGAGACATGCCTTCAATTCTCACAGAAAGTTTTTTTTTTTTTAAACAACGGTAACAGATGAGTGTGTTTTACCTGTTTGCCGCTGTGGATGCGGTTCCTGCGGAGGACAGGTGTGCTGCCGGTGGTCACCCAGACGCCTGCCAACGTGTTGCTGTACACCTCGTTCTCCTCGATCACACCCTGGCCCTTCTCATGCTGCAAACACACACACGATTAGATTGTTTAATCAACATCTATAGGATTGAAAAAATCTAAACAGTATGTGTGTCTTTACCACGTAGATGCCACCATGCTGTCCGTCGTGGATCTTGTTGTGGCGTACAATTGGGCAGCTATTGGTTCTAATCTGGATTCCCGCCAGAGCGTTGCCATGGATATCATTCCCCTCGATCAGGCCACGCCCATCGCCAAATATGTACACGCCCCCTTGGTTACCGTTAAAGATTGCATTGCCCCTGGAGAATAACAGAACGGAACATCAACAAACAGCCCATAATACTGAGAGGGGTTATTGCAGGGGTCTCCAACAGGTCGATCGCAAACTACCAGTAGCTCGCAGGCCAACTACGAGTAACTCGCCAAATAATTCTGAAAGCACATGCAATTTAAGTGTTCGACTGCAAACTGTCAAAAAAATCTTACAAGTACTAGACACTGCAAGCTCCCAGCTACTATCTAATCAACGCAACATCGACATTATCCCACCCCTGGTTAGCCACTTTTGTCTTAAAAAGCTAAACCTAAGCCAATGAATTGCCACAGTGTGGTGTGCACACTGCTCTATTACTCCGTGTGTAGCCAGTTGATGACAAATACAGCTGATCGTCCTCGCAGTGGCAGACCACGTGTAACAACACCTGCACAGGATCGGTACATCCAAACATCCCACCTGCGGGACAGGTACAGGATGGCAACAACTGCCCGAGTTACACCAGGAACACAATCCCTCCATCAGTGCTCAGATTGTCCGCAATAGGCTGAGAGAGGCTGGACTAAGGGCTTGTAGGCCTGTGGTAAGGCAGGTCCTCACCAGACATCACCATCAACAACGTCGCCTATGGGCACAAACCCATCGCCGCTGGACCAGAGAGGACTGGCAAAAAGTGCTCTTCACTGACGAGTCACGGTTTTGTCTCACCAGGGGTGATGGTCAGATTACCGTTTATCGTCGAAGAAATGAGCACTACACCGAGGCCTGTACTCTGGAGTGGGATCGATAGGGAGGTGGAGGGTCCGTCATGGTCTGGGGCGATGTGTCACAGCATCATCGGACTAAGCTTGTTGTCATTGCAGGCAATCTCAATGCTGTGCGTTACAGGGAAGACATCCTCCTCCCTCATGTGGTACCCTTCCTGCAGGCTCATCCTGACATGACCCTCCAGCATGACTATGCCACCAGCCATACTGCTCGTTCTGTGAATGATTTCCTGCAAGACAGGAATGTCAGTGTTCTGCCATGGCCAGCAAAGAGCCCGGATCTCAAACCCATTGAGCACGTCTGGGACCTGTTGGATCGGAGGGTGAGGGCTAGGGAGCTGTCCGGGAACTTGCAGGTGCCTTGGTGGAAAAGTGGGGTAACATCTCATAGCAAGAACTGTCAAATCTGGCGCAGTCCATGAGGAGGAGATGCACTGCAGTACTTAATGCAGCTGGTGGCCACACCAGATACTAACTGTTAGTTTTGATTTAGACTCCCCCTTCATTCAGGGACACATTCCATACCTGTTAGTCACATGTCTGTGGAACTTGTCTCAGTTTATGTCTCAGTTGTTGAATCTTGTTATATTCATACATGTTAAGTTTGCTGAAAAACACAGTCAACAGTGAGAGGACGTTTCTTTTTTTTGTGCTGAGTTTATATAATCTGTATATATTATTTGCGAACTTTGCCACGAAATCAGGGGCAGCAGTACAGAACCTTCACAGATGGTACATTCCTCACTCGCTAGATGCGCAATTAAAAAAAGGGCCAGATGCGGAATTAAGGGGAATTACACTCAAATCTATTTGATATTTGTGGGGGTCTGGAGGAAAACTAGTCTTCTGATGTGATTTAAGCATTGACATGAACTCAGAACATTCGATTTTGTTCTCTCTTTATGAACAATTGTAATTTTGAGAGTAAAAAAACAAATCTAAAACAAATTGTATATATTTTAGGAAAATATACAACAGAATTGGGGTTTTATAGGGCCCCCTTACAGTGGTTTATAAACCGTTATTTTACCAGGTATACAGACAGAAAACATAATGCAATACTTTCTCTTGTACACTAAGGACCTGGGGAGGAGTTGCAGGGGAGAGGAGAAGAATGTGCCTATTTGAAAGCAATACAAATCATTAGGACCAGGGATGCTCTCTTGATAAGTGGGTGAATTTGACCATTTTTGCTAAGCATTCAAAATTTAATAAACTTGAGTCAGTGAAAAAGTATGGAGTAAAAAGTACATTATTTTGTTTAGGAATGTAGTAGAGAAAAATAAAGTTGTCAAAAATATAAATAGTTAAGTACCCCCCAAGAACGACTTATTAGTACTTTAAAGTATTTTTACTTAAGTACTCTACACCACTGATTGTGTGTGTGTACCGTATCGTAGGGTCACTGTTGGAGGTGATCCAGACTCCAGCGAAGTTGTTGGCGTAGATCTTGTTTTCTATGAACTGTCCCCGTCCTTTCTCATGCACATAGATTCCCCCTGTTTGGCCATGGTGGATCTCACAGCGAACCACTGTAGGGTTAGCATACGCCTTCACTTCAAAGCCTGCTATGCGATTCCGGTGGATGTTACAACTCTCAAAATAACCCTGGGGGAGAAGGAGAGAGAGCGATACTATCATCATCATGTTCAGTACAACTGTAAAGATCTCCAAAATGATGGGTGAGAGGTAAAGGCTGTCACTAGCTTCCACAGCTACAAAATCATAAACCATGCATTTTTATGAAATGCATCTTAAAATTGTATTTTAAACCTAACCTTAACCACACAGCTAACCTTACGCTTAACCTTAAAGGAAAACACCACCCAAAAACTGTATTTTGCCATGTGTTTCATTAGCCCATTTTTTATATAGTCCCAAAATGTTTTGCATGTCAGCAATCAAGTTTAAGATATGTTACTTTCAAAATAATCATATGATGCTGCGTTTTGCAATTGACGAATTAAACAAATACCAAGAGTTTTTGGGTGGATTTTTCCGTTAAGATCAAAAAGCAAATTTTTGTTTCCATACATTTTTATAATATAGCCAATTTTGACCGTGGCTGTGGAAATCAGTTGTAAGAGGTTTGCGTTAAAGGTCAAAGTGAGATACCATTCCATGGTCGAAGGTGAAGACTCCTACATCTCGGCCGTGGTGGATGTGGTTTCGTCTGATGATGGGGTTGCCGTGGTTTTTTACCCAGATTCCCGCCAATGCATTATTACTGATCTCATTATCCTCATAGATACCCTGTAATACATGATCACATCATTATTGTCATAGATACCATGCAGGAATACAGTCAGAGGGTGTTTAAGTGTGGTTAGTGATGTGTGTGCATGGTCAGTGATGAAGTGTGCATTTACCTGCGCATGGTCGGTGATGTAAAGTCCAACGTTCTCACAGTCGCTGATGTTGCAGTGTTTGATGCTAGGACACGCCCCCTGGCCGCTCACACAGACAGCCGAGCCAACTAGAATAGGGACAAACTACATTACCCGACATGCCCCACTGGAGACAACCTACATCAGGGATCATCAACTAGACTCAGCCACAGGCCTAATTCTTCTTGAGCAGCTGGTCTGGAGGACAGAAAATAATTACATTTTTTTTTGTAGAATGCAAATTGCCCACAATAAGCCCAAACAGATATATTTGACTAAAACATCATTTCAAACCTTGATTACATGTATATACAATCCCATCTCACTAAGCGTGGGAATATTTTAGATTTTAAAAATGAAAATCACTTGGAGCTGATTTCCTCTAAGTTTTATGTCCAGAAAGTGTATTTTTTGTTGTTATACACACTACCAGTTAAAAGTTTTAGAACACCTACTCATTCAAGGCCTTTTATTTTGACTATTTTATATTGAAGACATCAAAACTATGAAATAACACAAATGGAATCATGTAGTAGCCAAAAAAAGTGTTAAACAAATCAAAATACATTTTATACACTGCTCAAAAAAATAAAGGGAACACTAAAATAACACATCCTAGATCTAAATGAATGAAATATTTTTATTAAATACTTTTTTCTTTACATAGTTGAATGTGCTGACAACAAAATCACAAAAATTATCAATGGAAATAAAATGTATCAACCCATGAAGGTCTGGATTTGGAGTCACACTCAAAATTAAAGTGGAAAACCACACTACAGGCTGATCCAACTTTGATGTAATGTCCTTAAAACAAGTCAAAATGAGGCTCAGTAGTGTGTGTGGCCTCCACGTGCCTGTATGACCTCCCTACAACGCCTGGGCATGCTCCTGATGAGGTGGCGGATGGTCTCCTGAGGGATCTCCTCCCAGACCTGGACTAAAGCATCCGCCAACTCCTGGACAGTCTGTGGTGCAACGTGGCGTTGGTGGATGGAGCGAGACATGATGTCCCAGATGTGCTCAATTGGATTCAGGTCTGGGGAACGGGCGGGCCAGTCCATAGCATCAATGTCTTCCTCTTGCAGGAACTGCTAACACACTCCAGCCACATGAGGTCTAGCATTGTCTTGCATTAGGAGGAACCCAGGGCCAACCTCACCAGCATATGGTCTCACAAGGGGTCTGAGGATCTCATCTCGGTACCTAATGGCAGTCAGGCTACCTCTGGCGAGCACATGGAGGGCTGTGCGGCCCCCCAAAGAAATGCCACCCCACACCATGACTGACCCACCGCCAAACCGGTCATGCTGGAGGATGTTGCAGGCAGCAGAACATTCTCCACGGCGTCTCCAGACTCTGTCACGTCTGTCCCATGTGCTCAGTGTGAACCTGCTTTCATCTGTGAAGAGCACAGGGCGCCAGTGGCGAATTTGCCAATCTTGGTGTTCTCTGGCAAATGCCAAACGTCCTGCACGGTGTTGGGCTGTAAGTACAACCACCACCTGTGGACGTCAGGCCCTCATACCACCCTCATGGGGTCTGTTTCTGACCGTTTGAGCAGACACATGCACATTTGTGGCCTGCTGGAGGTCATTTTGCAGGGCTCTGGCAGTGCTCCTCCTTGCACAAAGGCGGAGGTAATAGTCCTGCTGCTGGGTTGTTGCCCTCCTACGGCCTCCTCCACATCTCCTGATGTACTGGCCCGTCTCCTGGTAGCACCTCCATGCTCTGGACACTACACTGACAGACACAGCAAACCTTCTTGCCACAGCTCGCATTGATGTGCCATCCTGGATGAGCTGCACTACCTGAGCCACTTGTGTGGGTTGTAGACTCCGCCTCATGCTAGCACTAGAGTGAAAGCACCGCCAGCATTCAAAAAGTGACCAAAACATCAGCCAGGAAGCATAGGAACTGAGAAGTGGTCTGTAGTCACCACCTGCAGAACCACTCCTTTATTGGGGGTGTCTTGCTAATTGCCTATAATTTCCACCTGTTGTCTATTCCATTTGCACAACAGCATGTGAAATTTATTGTCAATCAGTGTTACTGATTTGGAGTTACATTGTGTTGTTTAAGTGTTCCTTTTATTTTTTTGAGCAGTGTATTTGAGATTCTTCAAAGTAGCCACCCTTTGCCTAGATGACAGCTTTGCACACTCTTGGCATTCTCTCAACCAGCTTCACCAACAGTCTTGAAAGAGTTCCCACATACAGTTGAAGTCAGATGCACCATAGCCAAATGCACCTTAGCCAAATACATTTAAACTCAATTTCACAGTTCCTGACATTTAATCTTAGTAAAAATTCCCGGTCTTAACTTCTTCGATATAGGGGGCGCTCTTAATTTTTGGATGAAAAACGTTCCCGTTTTAAACAAGATATTTTGTCACGAAAAGATGCTTGACTATGCATATAATTGACAGCTTTGGAAAGAAAACACTGACGTTTCCAAAACTGCAAAGATAGTCTGAGTGCCACAGAACTGATGTTACAGAAAAAACCCAGATAAAAATACAATCAGGAAGTGCCGCATTTTTTGAAACCGCCTCATGGCAATGACTCCTTATATGGCTGTGGAGGAGCTAGGAGTCAGCTTACCTTTTCCACGTTTTACCCAAGGTGTCTGCAGCATTGTGACGTATTTGTAGGCATATCATTGGAAGATTGACCATAAGAGACTACATTTACCAGGTGGTCGCTTGGTGTCCTCCGTCGCAATTAATTGCGTAATCTCCAGCTGCAGTATTTTTCCGTTTGCCTCTGATGACAAACCGACTGCCAGGAATGATTTTTCATCTAATAGAATTGTGAAAAACACCTTGAGGATTGATTCTAAACAACGTTTGCCATGTTTGTCGATATTATGGAGCTAATTTGGAAAAAAGTTTAGCGTTGTAAGTGACTGCATTTTCGTTTTTTTTTCTTAGCCAAACGTGATTGAACAAAACGGAGCTATTTCTCTTACACAAATAATCTTTTTGGAACATTTGCTATCTAACTGCTATCATTTGCGAAAACATCCGAAGTTCTTCAAAGGTAAATGATTTTATTTGAATGCTTCTCTTGTTTTTGTGAAAATGTTGCCTGCTGAATGCTAGGCTTAATGCTATGCTAGACTATCAATACTCTTACACAAATGCTTGTGTAGCTTTGGTTAAAGCATATTTTGAAAATCTGAGATGACAGTGTTGTTAACAAACGGCTAAGCTTGTGTTTCAATATATTTATTTCATTTAATTTGCGATTTTCATGAATAGGAAACGTTGCGTTATGGTAATGAGCTTGAGGCTATGATTATGCTCCCGGATACGGGATTGCTCGACGCTAGAGGTTAAAACCTCTTAAAGATCGGGTCTTTTTTTTCAACGTTTTGTTAAAAATCGTGCAAAATTTCAACGTCCTGCTACTCATGCCAGGAATATAGTATATGCATATGATTAGTATGTGTGGATAGAAAACACTCTGAAGTTTCTAAAACTAGTTAAATCATATCTGTGACTATAACAGAACGTGTGGAGCAGGCAAAAGCCCAAGGAAAACTGTTCACAAAAAAAATATCCTTCCGCCAGTTGCCTGTATTGTCTATGGCCAGGGAAAATAGATAGCGACCAGTTTACAATGCCTACAGCTTCCACACGATGTCGCCAGTACTGTCATTTGCTTTGAAGTTAATCCTTGGTGAGATGAGAAATAGGCACTTCCTGTTATCGAGTACACAGCTGGAAGTTTGAGAGAAAATGGAGCATCATTTCAAGAATTGCTGCTATTGAATACAGATCGCCCCGTGATCAATTTGATCGATTATTAACGTTTACTAATACCTAAAGTTGGTTTACAAAAGTAGTTTGAAGTGTTTTGTCAAAGTTTATCGGCAACTTTTTTAATTTTAAAAAATGACGTTGCGTTTTGTAAAGCTGCTTTTTCCTGGATCAGACGGGCTTCATAAATGGACATTTTGGGTATACATGGACGGATTTAATTGAAAAAAATACCCAATTGTGATGTTTATGGGACATATAGGAGTGCCAACAAAGAAGCTCGTCAAAGGTAATGAATGTTTTATATTTTATTTCTGCGTTTTGTGTAGCGTCGGCTACGCTAATTCCTTTGTTTACGTCTTTTTCCGGTATTGCGGGCGGGGTGCATGCTATCAGGTAATAGCTTCTCATGCTTTCGCCGAAAAGCATTTTAAAAATCTGACATGTTGGCTAGATTCACAACGAGTGTAGCTTTAATTGAGTACCCTGCATGTGTGTTTTAATGAAAGTTTGAGTTTTAGCGAGTACTATTAGCATTTGGCGTTGCGCATTTCCATTTCCTGTTGGCTAGGTGAGACGCAGACGTCTCACCTTGCCCTATTAAGTCAGTTAGGATCAACACTTTTTTTAAATATATTTTTATTTTATTTTAACCCCCTTTTCATGGTATCCAATTGTTTTAGTAGCTACTATCTTGTCTCATCGCTACAACTCCCGTACGGGCTCGGGAGAGACGAAGGTTGAAAGTCATGCATCCTCCGATACACAACCCAACCAAGCCGCACTGCTTCTTAACACAGCGCGCATCCAACCCGGAAGCCAGCCGCACCAATGTGTCAGAGGAAACAATGTGCACCTGGCAACCTTGGTCAGCGTGCACTGCGCCTGGCCCGCCACAGGAGTCGCTGGTGCGCGATAAGACAAGGATATCCCTACCGGCCAAGCCCTCCCTAACCCGGACGACGCTAGGACAATTGTGCGTCGCCCCACGGACCTCCCGGTCGGCTGCGACAGAGCCTGGGCGCGAACCCAGGGTCTCTGGTGGCACAGTTGGCGCTGCAGTACAGCGCCCTTAGCCACTGCGCCACCCCACTTTATTTTAAGAATGGGTAATGTCAGAATAATACTAGAGTGATTTATTTCAGCTTTTATTTCTTTCATCACATTCCCAGTGGGTCAGAAGTTAACATACACTCATTTAGTATTTGGTAGCATTGCCTTTAAATTGTTTAACTTGGGTCAAACATTTCTGGTAGCCTTCCACAAGCTTCCCACAATAAGTTGGGTGAATTTTGGCCCATTCCTCCTGACAGAGCTGGTGTAGCTGAGTCAGCTCTGTAGGCCTCCTTGCTCTTGTCATTGTTCTCCTTAAGCCATTTTGCCACAAACTTTGAAGTATGCTTGGGGTCATTGTCCATTTGGAAGACCCATTTGCGACCAAGCTTTAACTTCCTGACTGATGTCTTTAGATGTTGCTTCAATATATCAACGTAATTTTCCTTGCTCATGATGCCATCTATTTTGTGGAGTGCACCAGTCCCTCCTGCAGCAAAGCACCCCCATAACATGATGCTGCCACCCCAGTGCTTCATGGTTGGGATGGTGTTCTTCGCCTTGCAAGCGTCCCCCTTTTTCCTCCAAACATGATGGTCATTATGGCCAAACAGTTCTATTATTGTTTCAGCAGACCAGAGGACATTTCTCCAAAAAGTACAATCTTTGTCCCAATGTGCAGTTGCAAAACGTAGTCTGGCTTTTTTTAATGGCGGTTTTGGAGCAGTGGCTTCTTCCTTGCTGAGCGGCCTTTCAGGTTGTGTCGATATAGGACTCGTTTTTACTGTGGATATAGATACTTTTGTACCCGTTTCCTCCAGCATCTTCACAAGGTCCTTTGCGGTTGTTCTGGGATTGATTTGCACTTCTCACCAAAGTGCGTTCATCTCTAGGAGACAGAACGCGTCTCCTTCCTGAGCGGTATGACGGCTGCGTGGTCCCATTTATACTTGCATACTATTGTTTGTACAGATGAACGTGGTACCTTCAGCCGTGAGGAAATTGCTCCCAAGGATGAACCAGACTTGTGGAGGTCTAGCCTGAGGCGGCTTTTCCCTTGAGGTCTTGGCTGATTTCTTCTGATTTTCCCATAATGTCAAGCAAAGAGGCACTGAGTTTTAAGGTAGGCCTTGAAATACATCCACAGGTACACCTCCAATTGACTCAAATTATGTCAATTAGCCTATCAGAAGCTTCTAAAGCCATGACATAATTTTCTGGAATTTTCCAAGCTGTTTAAAGGCAGTCAAATTAGTGTATGTAAACTTCTGACCCACTGGAATTGTGATAGTGAATTATAAGTGAAATAATCTGTATGTAAACAATTGTTGGAAAAATTACTTGTGTCATGCACAAAGTAGATGTCCTAACTGACTTGCCAAAACCATAGTTCACAAATTTCTTTTTGAGTGGTTGAAAAACTAGTTTTAATGACTCCAACCTGAGTGTATGTAAACTTCCAACTTCAACTGTATGCTGAGCACTTGTTGGCTGCTTTTCCTTCACTCTGTGGTCTGACTCATCCCAAACCATCTCAATTTGGTTAAGGTCGCGGGGTTGTGGAGGCCAGGTCATCTGATGCAGCACACCATCACTCTCCTTCTTGGTCAAATAGCCTTTACACAGCCTGGAGTTGTGTTGGCTCATTGTCCTGTTGAAAAACAAAGGATAGTCCCACTAAACGCAAACCAGATAGGATGGCTGCAGAATGCTGTGGTAGCCATACTGTTTAATTAAGTGTGCCTTCTAAATAAATCACCGACAGTGTCACCAGCAAAGCACCCCCACACCACCTCCTCCATGCTTTACGGTGGGAACCAAAAATGCAGAGATAATCCGTTCACACACAACGCGTCTCAAAAAGACACGGCAGTTGGAACCAAAAACCTCCAATTTGGACTCCAAACCAAAGGACAAATGTCCATTGCTTGTGTTTTTTTGGCCCAAGCAAGTCTCTTCTTATTGGTGTCCTTTAGTAGTGGTTTCTTTGCAGCAATTCGACCTGATTCACACAGTCTCCTCTGAACATTTGATGTTGAGATGTGTCTGTTACTTGAACTCTGCGAAGCATTTATTTGGGCTGCAATTTCTGAAGCTGGTAACTCAAATGAACATATCCTCTGCAGCAGAGGTTACTCTGGGTCTTCCATTCCTGTGGCGGTCCTCATGAGAGCCAGTTTCATCATAGCGCTCGATGGTTTTTGCGAGTGCACTTGAACAAACTTTTAAAGTTCTTGAAATGTTCCATATTGACTGACCATGTGTTAAAGTAATGATGGACTGTTGTTTCTCTTTGCTTATTTGAGCTGTTCTTGCTATAATATGGACTTGGTCTTTTACCAAATAGGGCTATCTTCTGTAAACCATCCCTACCTTGTCACAACACAACTGATTGGCTCAAAAAAAATAATGAAATTCCACAAATTAACTTAACTAGGCACACCTGTTAATTGAAATGCATTCCAGGTGACTACCTCATGAAGCTGGTTGAGAGAATGCCATGACTGTGCAAAGCTGTCATCAACGCAAAGGGTGGCTATTTGAAGAATCTCAAATATAAAATATATTTAGATTTGTTTAACACTTTTTTGGTTACTACATGATTCCATGTGTTATTTCAAAGTTTTGATGTCTTCACTATTATTCCACAATGCAGAAATAATAAAGAAAAACCCTTGAATGACTAGGTGTTCTAAAACTTTTGACCGGTAGTGTATAAATAAATAAAAAGGGAACCCTGAACTACATTATTCACAGGAGAAACAAACATGCCCAACTGCAGACTGTTTGCATTACCTGTGCAGGTAGATCTGATGATACAGTGGTCTATGTTGGGAGAACAGTTGACAGTGATCTCCAGACAGTGGTGGGCATTGTGGTGCTGAGCCGACTTATCATCTGGGTTAAACTGTATAGAAAACACAGGAGGTTAGAGGGGAGGTGTGTGTAATGGGGTCTGTGTTTGCTGGGTCTGTGTTTGCAGCATACCCTGATAGTCATGTATCCCACGTAGGCGTCCTCTGATCCTTCCATGAAGACAAATGTTGAGTCTCTGGTGTTCTCAATCACCACCTTATCAGACACCTTACCCGGAGCTACATACACACAAAAAGAAAGTCTGTTTCTACCATAAGTAGTAGAGCATACATACACAGACTAGAAAGAGCAAGACACACGCACAGACAGACCACACACAATACCTGCTCCGATCATGGTGATGGGGGACTCGATGTAGATCCACTCATCAGTGTAGATCCCAGAGTGCACGAAGATCAGCCCTTCAAAATGAGCCTCCTGCACCCCTCCTAATGCATCCTCTATTGTGTCATAGTACTGGAAACACAGAAACACGGTTACGCAAAATTGGAGCCGACGGGCAGCCATATTGTACATGTATTTTCAATGGACCATGAGTGTGTGCGCGCACGTGTCTTACCAGCATATTCTCCCTGCCTTTGTACCTCCCAGGGTTGCTGTAAAAATGTTCAGCAAAGCCTGGCTTCACATGGGCGCCTTTATACTGCAAAAATGTTAAAACAATGTTAAAATAACATTAACACAATGCTTATCTAACTACACACACTTTACCCACCAGTTGTTGGAAGCTGTCCTTCCAGGGATTGGGGTGGTCGTGTTCCTCAGGACTGACCTGGTAGAACTTTCCTGGCTCAGGGTGCATCATGGGACGTGTGTACTCAAACACCTCCATGTACAGACGCTTCCTGGACACACAGAGAGAGGGCAAATGTCAACCACCCCGGGCATAAAGGGTTTTGCACAAAGTAACAGTATGGACCAGTAATGGTCGATAGCGACTAGATTTTCTTGGTGACATGTCAGTCAACTATAACGGGCCAAAAAATATAGGTTAGGTTTATGCTTGTTTGTGTTCCTTCAGTATAGGATCACAGAAGTGTGTCTGTGTGTACCAGAGTATAGGGTCGTTGGCTAGCTGGCTGAAGCGTTTGTGTTCCTTCAGTATAGGATCACAGAAGTGTGTCTGTGTGTACCAGAGTATAGGGTCGTTGGCTAGCTGGCTGAAGCGTTTGTGTTCCTTCAGTATAGGATCACAGAAGTGTGTCTGTGTGTACCAGAGTATAGGGTCGTTGGCTAGCTGGCTGAAGCGTTTGCAGACGCAGGCAGTCTGACAGAGGTCCTGCTCCAGGAGGTATGAGAAGATCTTCAGAACCACCTCATCTGGAAGCTTCTGCTGCAGGTACTGCTCTGCTGGAGCCGCTACACACACACACGCAGAGTTTCACTTAGCATTAACAGATGATGCATACACAGATGTAGAAAGAGCCGTGCAGACACGTCACATCCGTGACTTGTACACCTACACACACATTGTTACCTGGCAGGTCGTGGCTTTTGCCGGAGACTCTGGCCCGTTTGGCTCGGTGGCCGAAGGGTTCGGTTGTTGAGGTGGACGCTCCCTGTGGCAGAATAACACACATCAGCAACACACACTGCTACCTCCCCCAGTGACGTGACTGAGACACACACACTTAAACATTCTGTCTCACTCAACTACACTGTCTACCTTTCTCCTGAAATATACACTGGTGCTAGTGGGAGTATACACCACGTTTCAAAAACCAGTCCTCTCCTTATAAACCAATTAAGGAAAGTGAACAAGCACAGAAAGGTGCTCTCTCCCTCTCTCTCTGACCTCCATAGCAGTCTTGCTGGGACAGGCCACTGCAGTACTGGAGGCTGTTCTCTTGGGCAATAGAGACTTGCGTCGGAGCTGGTAGGGGCTGTTCCCAGCTGCAGGCCCGGACTCCTCCACAGCCACCTCCGCTGCTGCAGCTGGAGCCTCCTCATCTGCTGGACACAGAGGACACAGTCAGAACACAGTCTGACAGATACAGCACAAAGAAACCTCTTCTCTTTCAGCACAGTTCAACTGACTGGCAGCATCCTCTCTCTGCAGTTCGACAGACAAACACCGTCAGGCAGATGACATTTAAACACCATCCACCCACACAGATATCTACTGTACTGCAGTTGGTAGGGGAGTACAGACTGATTACAAAACACAGGTTAATAATGACAGCTGATCACTGGCATTCTAGTTCCCCTTTTATCAAAATGCTTTCAGGACATTCACAGACTGGGTGTCGTGGTTGTGTTTGATTGACTGCAGATAATGACAGGGACTGGCTGTTGTTTTGCAGGGCTGTGTGTGTGGCTGACAGACAAAGGTTGGTGATTGACAACCACAGATGTGTCCCTGCCGCCCAACAGAGCCCAACAATACCATTCCCTTCTCTAGCTGGACACCGGCCTCTGCCCCGTCACACTGATACTAAAAGTCACAGCCCTGAACAGTTGACCTGAAGGTAACCTGGCCGCAGATTTTTACCGCGGGCGACCAGAGTCAAAACGCAACTAACGTTAGTTACGTAGCTAACTAGCTCGTAAATCCGTCGTGTAAACAAACATACAGCTAGCCAGCTAACGTTAGCGATCAGTCAGACACAAATTTTTAGCTAGCTTGAACTAGTAGTTCACTAACTAGCTAGTTAGGTCAATTAAATAACTAACCGTAGCCGAAGAATGTGATCCACGCAGTTATCTACCGTTAGCTGCCGACTGCTTAACGTTGGCAGGAAAATGAACCTGTCTAAATTGCGGATGATATATTCATATCAGTTGGCTAGTAAGGTTAACTAACTTAGTTGCTGGAGGATGGCGACTGGCTAACACACCCCAAAATGGCAGTCCAAAAACGCAACGCAGATTAATTTCGTCCGAAGCGTTACAGCTAATAGCTAACCTTTTAGTGAGCTAGTAACGTTACTGCCATGACCATGATGACACGTCCTGGCAAAGTCGGAACAAATATATATAAAAATGTGGTCACTGTGGTTCCGCCATGGTCGTCGTTATGGTTGCGTAGTGTGGGCTAGTTCTTTGGCTAGTCACCTTACTAGCTGACTAGTTAGCGAGTTAACGTTAGCTACACAGGCAAAGCACTCACTAACGTCGTTACCCCTAGCCCCACTGGTAGCCACAGACACTCAAGCCAAACAAAGCGCGGCCTGGCCCGGGCCAAAAAGCTACAAGCGTCGGCTTTTCCTAAATAACACCCAGACAGCTGAGGTTGGGGGTCACAGTGGAACCTTGCCGCCCTGACACGACTACAGTCCCTACAGTACTCTGACCGTGGTCCCTCTCACCTCGGTCGCCCTCGTTCTGGTCGGGCTGCACCGGGCGCGGCCTTGAGACTCGCCTGGGTCTCCGGTTGGTGGCTCTGACGGAGTTCATTTGGGGAGTCGGTTGTTAAAATACAAAACGCTTTCCTCGACCGTCCACTTTGCGCTTTAACACCAGGCCTCGACTACAACCCCGTGCGCCGGTCTCTCTCAAACCACCCACCGCGCTAGCTACCCGAGGTGTAGTTTATGTTTTTTCGGACTGCTCCCTCCTGCACAGCTCTCTACCAGCTCTGTCTCTATATCAAGCAGGAGGAGCCATTAACTCACACAGGGACGGTCGGAGGATGTCTGCCACGAATCATGAGCTTACAGCGACCTCCTGTGGCCAATAATAGACAGGTCCTCTTGAGCATGGGTTCTCAAAGTGGGGTCCGAGGTATTACATGTTTATAATTTCTCTTCATTATTTGTCTTCATATGACAAGGATTAAAAAGGATTTGCCAGTAAATTTTCGACTTGATTCATGATGATGACTGCGAGCTAAGATTTTGAAAGTATGATGTTGACATGTCAGAGTCCAATCAAAGCTACTGTAGATAAGCCTCCCAGTGGTCTAAGGCACTGCATCGCAGTGCAAGCTGTGCCACTAGAGATTCTGGGTTTGAGTCCAGGCCCTGTCGAGACCGGGAGGCCCATGGGGCGGTGCACAATTGGCCCAGCGTCGTCCAGGTTAGGGAGGGTTTGGCCGGCAGGGATATCCTTGTCTTAGCACTAGCGACTCCTGTGGCGGGCCGGGTGCAGTGCACGCTGATATGGTGGCCAGGTGTATTGTGTTTCCTCTGACACATTGGTGCGGCTGGCTTCCGGGTTGGATGGGCATTGTGTCAAGAAGCAGTGCTCCTTGGTTGGGTTGGGTTTCGGAGGACGAATGGCTCTCGACCTTCACCTCTCCCGAGTCCGTACAGCAGTTGCAACGATGAGACAAGACTGTAACTACTACCAATTGGATACCACGAAATTGGGGGTAAAAAAAAAATATATATATATATATATAAAATATCTATATATATATAATGTAATTTGACGTCATTTTATCTGTGGCCAATGACCTGGAGCCTTCTTGGATGGGCACTTCTAATGTAACTATATGGCTTGAAGTTTTGAGCTCTACCCTTAGATTTGGCAGTGATATAGTGTCCCCATGAGTGACAGAACACTAAGCCAATCACAGCATAACTAGAGAACATTACCAAGCCTTACACACATATTTTCTGCTGTCTGCCCCACCACCGCAGAAAGCACTGAGCTAGGCTGAAACACCTGCATTTTGGAGCTGTCTTACTCAAGAAAGCAAAAAAGAGACTATGTTTGTATGGAGAATTTACTAACGCAATTCATTATTTTTTTAAATATTTTTTTTACATTTGCAAACTGATATGTGACATGTTTTAATGCCAAAATAACATGCAAAACAGGCAAGCATTCTATAGGTTTTATTTCTCAACTCTCAATATTCAGCTCAATAGCAACTATTTTACAACCAAGATATTTGATAAGGCTTTGAGATATGGATTGCCACATGCGCTAAATGCGCCCTGGCCATTGCGAGGGCATATGGCCTATAGGTCTAATGGGTAGTAGCCTACAACTGCAATGTTTTTTTTTAGGACATTGCATTTACTGTTGGATGAATACATAGCTACTAACAGTGGATAGTGTATTTAGAGTTAGCATTCTAGCTAGTTAGCATGTGTTCCTTGGGCGTTGAACCCCAACTTAATTAGCCTATGATATTAGTTAGTGAACACAAATATGTTTGTAATTTCTCTCTATGGTATAAAACAAAATCTGGAAATTCTGGAGTCCTATTTTGACAGTAAAATATAGCAACTGTAGTTTAATTGTCAACCCAAAATTCGCCCATAATCACTGGATTAGGTTGTACAAAATATATTGAGTCATGCATTCCTGCTTGGATGCGTTTGATGAAACAACTTATTTCTTGAATACCTCAGAAGTCTATTTATTACACTTCTTAATAAAGCACTATGAATGAATTTATACGATTAATTACTCATGACTTGGGTGAATGGGTCTGAACAATTCATGGCTGGTGCCTGTGCCACCAACTGTAAAAGTCAGTGACACCAGGGAAAAATGTTCATCTGGAGCCCTGTAATAGTAATTAACACTTAGGGTAGTTGTTGATTCAGGGGAACACATGACAGGCACTCATTTGCAATATAGCCTAAGTCGTTAGCTTGGCTTTCATAAAGTATAAGGCTTAAGCAGACAGGCAGAAAGACATACAGACAGAGACCAAAAGAAGCACAGAGAGACAGCAGAAAATATGCTGGGATAGACAACACAACAGGAAATGGAAAGGAGGCAAACAAAATGGCTTAAACAGAGGCACAGTTATAGTGGTGAGTCGTATCTCCAGTGTATTTTTACATATTGTATTTGTTTTAAACATGAGTAGGTTAAAAAAGAGGAGGACCAAGTCTCGCTAGTCACTGGCACAGAAATGGTTGAGAAACACAGTACTCTACTAACAATGTTATGTGTCAGCACTACTGCCTGTGTCTAAGTGTAGCGTCAGAGTTAGGATGACCACATTTAAAATGCCCAAATGCGGGACAACAGGATGATTTGGCAGACCTAACTTCAAAATAGGCCATGGCACCATCACTGTCTGTTGTGAATGAGGATTCTTCTGATTTTACCAGTGAAATGTCCAAACTGCATCTGCATTCCAATCATTTGATCTAAATCAGTTTTTCATGGGAATATGCATGTTAATATTCTTGAATGACTGTTTCGTGAGCAAATTAGAGCAGATTGTGTTAAAAAACTATATAGACTTCCTGTATTTTGTTTCAATCAAAGCGCATTCTGCCTAGTGTGCGCTCTCTGTGGAGTTTTGGCAACATGATCATTTTTGGGGACTGTTCAGCCAACCATCCTAAAATCTCAGAAGAAATTAGGTGGTGTTTTTGGTGTAACAGTAACATTATACTATTGTTGTGATCTTCCAAGATGTGGATTCAGCTTTGATCTAACTTTACTAAACAAGCGCCATTGTGAAAAGTGGCGCTGAGGTGTGCTCCAGCAAAGCACTTCATGGCTATAGACGTGAGTGCTACGGGTCGGTAGTTATTTCGTCAGGTTACCTTAGTGTTCTTGGGCACATGGACTATGGTGGTCTGCTTATAACATGTTGGTATTACAGACTCAGTCAGGGACACGTTGAAAATGTCAGTGAAGACACTTGCCAGTTGGTCAGCGCATGGCCCTGCAGCCTTGTGAATCTTGACCTGTTTAAAAGTCTTACTCACATCGGCTATGGAGAGTGTGATTATACAGTCGTCCAGAATAGCTGATGCTCTCATGCATGCTTCAGTGTTGTTTGCCTTGAAGTGAGCATAAAAGTAATTTAGCTCATTTGGTAGGCTCATGTTACTGGGCAACTTGCGGCTGTGTTTCCCTTTGTAGTCTGTAATAGTTTGCAAGCCCTGCCACATCCGACGAGTGTCAGAGCCAGTGTAGTACGATTCAATCTTAGTCCTCTATTGACGTTTTGCCTGTTTGATGTTTTTATTTATTTATTAAACCTTTATTTAACCAGGTAGGCAAGTTGAGAACAAGTTCTCATTTACAATTGCGACCTGGCCAAGATAAAGCAAAGCAGTGAAAACAGATACAACGACACAGAGTTACACATGGAGTAAAACAAACATACAGTCAATAATACAGTATAAACAAGTCTATATACAATGTGAGCAAATGAGGTGAGAAGGGAGGTAAAGGCAAAAAAGGCCATGGTGGCAAAGTAAATACAATATAGCAAGTAAAACACTGGAATGGTAGTTTTGCAATGGAAGAATGTGCAAAGTAGAAATAAAAATAATGGGGTGCAAAGGAGCAAAATAAATAAATAAATACAAATTAAATACAGTTGTGAAAGAGGTAGTTGTTTGGGCTAAATTATAGGTGGGCTATGTACAGGTGCAGTAATCTGTGAGCTGCTCTGACAGTTGGTGCTTAAAGCTAGTGAGGGAGATAAGTGTTTCCAGTTTCAGAGATTTTTGTAGTTCGTTCCAGTCATTGGCAGCAGAGAACTGGAAGGAGAGGCGGCCAAAGAAATAATTGGTTTTGGGGGTGACTAGAGAGATATACCTGCTGGAGCGTGTGCTACATTTGGGAGATGCTATGGTGACCAGCGAGCTGAGATAAGGGGGGACTTTACCTAGCAGGGTCTTGTAGATGACATGGAGCCAGTGGGTTTGGCGATGAGTATGAAGCGAGGGCCAGCCAACGAGAGCGTACAGGTCGCAATGGTGGGTAGTATATGGGGCTTTGGTGACAAAACGGATTGCACTGTGATAGACTGCATCCAATTTGTTGAGTAGGGTACTGGAGGCTATTTTGTAAATGACATCGCCAAAGTCGAGGATTGGTAGGATGGTCAGTTTTACAAGGGTATGTTTGGCAGCATGAGTGAAGGATGCTTTGTTGCGAAATAGGAAGCCAATTCTAGATTTAACTTTGGATTGGAGATGTTTGATATGGGTCTGGAAGGAGAGTTTACAGTCTAACCAGACACCTAAGTATTTGCAGTTGTCCACGTATTCTAAGTCAGAGCCGTCCAGAGTAGTGATGTTGGACAGGCGGGTAGGTGCAGGTAGCGATCGGTTGAAGAGCATGCATTTAGTTTTACTTGTATTTAAGAGCAATTGGAGGCCACGGAAGGAGAGTTGTATGGCATTGAAGCTTGCCTGGAGGGTTGTTAACACAGTGTCCAAAGAAGGGCCGGAAGTATACAGAATGGTGTCGTCTGCGTAGAGGTGGATCAGAGACTCACCAGCAGCAAGAGCGACCTCATTGATGTATACAGAGAAGAGAGTCGGTCCAAGAATTGAACCCTGTGGCACCCCCATAGAGACTGCCAGAGGTCCGGACAGCAGACCCTCCGATTTGACACACTGAACTCTATCAGAGAAGTAGTTGGTGAACCAGGCGAGGCAATCATTTGAGAAACCAAGGCTGTCGAGTCTGCCGATGAGGATGTGGTGATTGACAGAGTCGAAAGCCTTGGCCAGATCAATGAATACGGCTGCACAGTAATGTTTCTTATCGATGGCGGTTAAGATATCGTTTAGGACCTTGAGCGTGGCTGAGGTGCACTCATGACCAGCTCTGAAACCAGATTGCATAGCAGAGAAGGTATGGTGAGATTCGAAATGGTCGGTAATCTGTTTGTTGACTTGGCTTTCGAAGAACTTAGAAAGGCACAGTAGGATAGATATAGGTCTGTAGCAGTTTGGGTCAAGAGTGTCCCCCTTTGAAGAGGGGGATGACCGCAGCTGCTTTCCAATCTTTGGGAATCTCAGACGACACGAAAGAGAGGTTGAACAGGCTAGTAATAGGGGTGGCAACAATTTCGGCAGATAATTTTAGAAAGAAAGGGTCCAGATTGTCTAGCCCGGCTGATTTGTAGGGGTCCAGATTTTGCAGCTCTTTCAGAACATCAGCTGAATGGATTTGGGAGAAGGAGAAATGGGGAAGGCTTGGGCGAGTTGCTGTTGGGGGTGCAGTGCTGTTGACCTGGGGTAGGAGTAGCCAGGTGGAAAGCATGGCCAGCCGTAGAAAAATGCTTATTGAAATTCTCAATTATGGTGGATTTATCAGTGGTGACAGTGTTTCCTATCTTCAGTGCAGTGGGCAGCTGGGAGGAGGTGTTCTTATTCTCCATGGACTTTACAGTGTCCCAGAACTTTTTGAGTTAGTGTTGCAGAAAGCAAATTTCTGCTTGAAAAGGCTAGCCTTGGCTTTTCTAACTGCCTGTGTATAATGGTTTCTAGCTTCCCTGAACAGCTGCATATCACGGGGCTGTTCGATGCTAATGCAGAACGCCATAGGATGTTTTTGTGTTGGTTAAGGGCAGTCAGGTCTGGGGAGAACCAAGGGCTATATCTGTTCCTGGTTCTACATTTCTTGAATGGGGCGTGTTTATTTAAGATGGTTAGGAAGGCATTTAAAAAAATATCCAGGCATCCTCTACTGACGGGATGAGATCAATATCCTTCCAGGATACCCCGGCCAGGTCGATTAGAAAGGCCTGCTCGCAGAAGTGTTTCAGGGAGCGTTTTACAGTGATGAGTGGAGGTCGTTTGACCGCTGACCCATTACAGATGCAGGCAATGAGGCAGTGATCGCTGAGATCTTGGTTGAAGACAGCAGAGGTGTATTTAAAGGGGAAGTTGGTTAGGATGATATCTATGAGGGTGCCCGTGTTTAAGTCTTTGGGGAGGTACCTGGTAGGTTCATTGATAATTTGTGTGAGATTGAGGGCATCAAGTTTAGATTGTAGGATGGCTGGGGTGTTAAGCATGTTCCAGTTTAGGTCGCCTAGCAGCACGAACTCTTTCATTGTTTCATCTGAGGGCATAGCGGGATTTCTTATCAGTGTCCGGGTTAGAGTCTCGATCCTTGAAAGCGGCAGCTCTACTCTTTAGCTCAGTGTGGATGTTGCCTGTAACCATGGCTTCTGGTTTGGGGTGTGTACGTACTGTCACAGTGGGGACGACATCATCGATGCACTTATTGATGAAGCCAGTGACTGATGTGGTGTACTCCTCAATGCCACCCGAAGAGCATATTCCAGTAGGGGCTAGCAAAATAATCTGCGTCATCTGACCACTTCTTTATTGACCGAGTCACTTGTGCTTCCTGCTTTAGTTTTTGCTTGTAAGCAGGAATTAGGAGGATATACTTATGGTCAAATGGAGGGCAAGGGAGAACTTTGTACGTGTTTCTGTGTGTGGAGTAAAGGTGGCCTAGAGTTTTTTTCCCCTCTGGTGGCACATTTAACATGCTGGTAGAAATGAGGTAAAACGGATTTAAGTTTCCCTGCATTAAAGTCTCCGGACACTAGGAGTGCCGCCTCTGGATAAGTGTTTTCCTGTTTGCTTATGGCCTTATACAGCTCATTGAGTGCGGACTTAGTGCCAGCATCGGTTTGTGGAGGTAAATAGACAGTTACGAAAAATATAGATGAAAACTCTCTTGGTTAATAGTGTGGTCTACAGCTAATCATGAGATACTCTACCTCAGGCGAGCAAAACCTAGAGACTACCTTAATGTTAGATTTCATGCACCAGTTGATGTTAACAAATATACACAGACCGCCACCTTGTCTTACCGGAGGCAGCTGTTCTATCTTGCCGATGCAGCGTAAACCCCGCCAGCTGTATTTGATCTATGTCGTTGTTCAGTCACGACAGTTTTTAATGTTCCTTTGGTAGGATATTTGTGATCGTAGCTCATCTATTTTGTTATCCAATGATTGTACGTTGGCTAATAGGACTGATGGTAGAGGCAGATTACTCACTCTCCGTCGGATCCTTACAAGGCACCCGACCTAGATCCCCGATACCCCCATCTCTTTCTCATGCGAATGACAGGGATGTTGGCCTTGTCGGGTGTCTGAAATAAATTCTTTGCGTCCGACTCGTTAAAGAAAACATCTTCTTCCAGTACAAGGTGAGTAATCACTGTCCTGATATCCAGAAGCTCTTTTCAGTCATAAGAGACTGTGACAGAAACATTATGTACAAAATAAGTTACAAATAGCACAATTGGTTAAGAGCCCGTAAAATGGCAGCCATCTCCTCCGGCGCCATACATATCTCCCTGTCATATTACATAATTTATGCATCAGCATACAATACATTTTTGAACTCACCTTGTTGTGCTGTGCTCACTTGAACAGGAAGGTGGCTCGGTGGTCCTTCAAGGGCAAATTTTGTCATCAAACTGTCATCAAAATCTGGCATTCTCTGGATTTATGGTGCTTTCAAGACAACTGGGAACTCGGAAAAAACAAGGTCGAATCACGATGACGTTGCTGATCTTCAGGTCGGGGGCTCAAAACAGTACATGGTAGGTGGTAAGAGCTAGGCTCAGGGGCTAGGCCAGGGGTTGATTTGGGTCTGGGCATGAGAGTGTTTCCACATTGAGATGGACCCATGGACCTGCCTCGCACCTGCAACCTTGAAATAACATCTTTGGAGTGTGTGTGTGTTTGATAAACCATCTACCAGCCATTTCCCTCTTCCTGATGAACGGGCTGAGTGCAGCTGTGTAACCTCTCCTCCCACACACACGCAAACACGCACACGCACGCACACACACACACACACACACACACACACACACACACACACACACACACACACACACACACACACACACACACACACACACACACACACACACACACACACACACACACACAGAAGGGTTGGGGGATTGGTCATTGTCCTTGAACAGACTGGATGTGCTGAAGGACAGAATGTTTCTGATAACACAAGAAACTGCTCAAAAATGTGTGTGTGTGTGTGTGTATGTGTGTGTGAGTGTGCCTGTGTTCATGTGTTCGTTTTGGCTTCTCTATGTGCAGCCAGTACACACTATACCTCAACTCCAAGTCTCAGTAACATTCTCACTCTTGGTAAAATGCACAATCATAGAGCTTTATCAACAACATTTATCAACTCATATAGACACATTTTTTCCACAACCAATAAACGCAACTCACGAAAGAACCAGACCTGGGTTAAGTAAACAATTTAAAGTAGTTTAAAATTCTTCTGCCGTTGGTTTGGTTTGCCCTGCTCAATGGAATGCAAACTTTCTAATCTACATTAGGCACACCTCAAAAACACAAAGCCCCTCTTTGTATCTGTATCTGACCCAGTTCTGGAAGCAACAACAAACAAAAAACCATCTTTACATATCTCTTAAAAACATTTAACAAATCTTGAACTGTGTTTACTCTATATTGAGAAGACAGGGGGAGGGAAAAGAGAGATAGAGAGAGGGAGGAGGTAGAAAGCAGAGAGAGGGTTCAGTATGTTGATGCGATCAGGTGAATTTGTGAAGTCAAACACTAGCTAAAGTACTACTAAACAGCCATCTGCTACTATTAAACAGCAGCCTGTCACTGCGCACACCTCCTGCAGTCCTGTGTGTGTCTGTGTGCATGTGTGTATGAGTGCGTACGTGTGTGTGCGTACTTTGAGGCATCAGGGTCCCATCCCTCTCAGAGAAGCTGTTGTTTAAACCGGCCACAGTGTCCCGTGCCTGGTCTTGGGTTCAGGGGTGAGGGGTTAAAGGTCAGGGTTTCAGTAGGGGTCCGGTGGCTTGGTTGATTTGAACCAGTTAACACAGCGTCCCGTGGGAGGCTTTGGGCGACATTTGGATCCATGCAGCCTGCTGGACGGAGAAACTCTCTGTCCTGTAGACCTGGGCTTTGGTCGTGAACAGGCCATATCGCGCTGCCAGCAGGAAGAAGTCCCGGCGGAATGTCCGGGTGCATAATCCGTACAGGAAGGGGTTGGCGCATGAGTTTATTGGGTAGAAGAGGACCAATAGCAGCTTGGAGTCGGAGACGGTGATGAGGGGTAGTTTGAGCGCGGCAGAGAGGGCGAAGAAGGAAATAGGCGCCATGCACAGGAAGTCCGTGAAGATGAGGATGGCCATCCGCTGAGCCATGCGGGTTTCAGCACTGGCTGGGGGGGAGGAGGAGTTACGGACGGACAGGTAGATGCTCAGGTAGCACACACACACGCACAGGAAGGCCACCACGTTCAGCAACAGGAGGAACATGACAAACACCTGAGACGGTAGTGACTCCACATCCATGGGCAGGCAGATACTCACCTGAAACACACACACACCGACGCATGCAGGCACGCACGTACACACACACACACACACACACACACACACACACACACACACACACACACACACACACACACACACACACACACACACACACACACACACACACACACACACAATACCCAAATTAGCATAGAAGCTGTGCAATATAATACGTGTAGAAAAACAGGTAGCATCACACATCCCTCACCTTGCTGTAGCTGCTTACCCCTACAGTGGGTAGCAGAGCCGCCAGACAGGAGAAGGCCCAGCCGGTAGCCATGACAGCACAGGCGTGTCGGAGGCGGAGCTTGCGGTCCAGTCTGAGGGCGTGGGTGATGGTGTGGCAGCGCTCCAGGGTGATGGCCGTCAGAGTAAACACAGACAGCTCACTGGCAAATACCTGCACATTCAGTATAGCGCCTCTGTTAGAGCATCAGTTCTAAGCGTTCAGATCACTTCAGTATACGAAGGCTAGGGCGCACACACACACACACACCCTCCTAGGTCTACAGTATACCCACAGTGAAGAACCCGGCGATGTCACAGCCCGCCCCGGTCTGCCAGCTGATAGCGTGGTTGTAGTACAGACCTCTCGTACGCACGTCCACTGTTGCTATGACCACCAGGTATACGCCCATACACAAGTCGGCAAAGGACAGGTGGCACATCAGGAAGCGTGGCACCGTCATCTTCGCTCGGCTGCCTAGCAACGTAGAATTGGGAGGGGGAAGTTTAATAATAACTTTTATCACAAGAACGTATTTTAATACGATAACTGCTTTCATTACAAAATTTGTCATCATTTACACATTTGTATTGTGATAAAAACTGTTTATTGTCATAAAAACTGTTATTGCGATAAAAATGGCTTGAGAGTTTCTAATAAACATAAAAGTTTTTTTTTTTTTACTGACCTAGCAACACAAGCAGCACGATGGTGTTGCCTAACAGTGCGAGCACAGAGATGATCCAGATGAGGACACGTAGAGGGGCGGAGCCCATGATGTCTTCACAGGGGTTGAAGGCATCGGGGGCGGGACTACAGGCCACAGACGTCCAATTTAAACAGAAGTCCATAAAGAAGTGGAGGTTGTTCTGAGCCCCGGGTTTAAAGCACGCCGAGGTCATCCGGAAGGTCCTGACAAATGCACGCAAGAATGCGAAGATACAGACACACACACACACTAATTTATATGTGACAAAATATACACAGGTATATTCTATCTTGGAGTGTGTGTTTGTCTTCGTACCTGTTCCTCTGGTGTTTATGGAAGGCGCAGCAGTGAGATGGGTAGGTGAGGTTAGCCTGTCGTAGCTTTGTGAATAGGGACAGGGGAGGCAGCGCTCTGAGTGAGAACACCGAGACAGCGGACAGATGCTCAACTTCACCCAGCACTGACTCTGGCAGGGAACTCAGCGCTGTTCGGGAGATGTCTCTAAATACACACAGACAACAACAACAACACTTGGACACAAAAACAAATGACAGCTGATGATGTCACTGACGTGTCGTTGTGGAGCCATGCTTACAGGTACCCCGGCCCCTCTGCTCCTTTGAAGGAATTATTATGCATATGAGAAAGTTGCAGGTTGCCCATGAGAGACCTGAGCAAAGAGAGAAAGAGAAACCATTACAGTATGTATGTATGCGTGTGTATGCATGTGTGTATGTGTGTGTGTATGCGTGTGTGTATGTGTGTGTGTATGTGTATGCATGTGTGTATGTGTGTGTGTATGCGTGTGTGTATGCGTGTGTGTATGCGTGTGTGTGTGTATGAGTGTGTGTATGCGTGTGTGTATGCGTGTGTGTATGCGTGTGTGTATGTGTGTGTGTGTATGCGTGTGTGTATGCGTGTGTGTATGCGTGTGTGTGTGTGTGTGTGTGTGTGTGTGTGTGTATGTGTGTGTGTGTGTATGTGTGTGTGTATGTGTATGTGTATGTGTATGTGTGTGTGTATGCGTGTGTGTGTGTGTGTGTGAGTGTGAATGTGTGTGTGTATGTGTGTGTGTGTGTGTGTGTGTGTGTATGTGTGTGGGCGTGTGTGTGTGTGTGTGTGTATGTGTGTGTGTATGTGTGTGTGTGTGTATGTGTGTGTGTATGTGTGTGGGCGTGTGGACTCACAGTTTGTGTATCTTGGTTCCGTTAAAGGCGTGACTCTCCACCTCACTGATGCCGTTCTTGGTCAGTCGTCTGTAAGAGGAACGATGTATAAAGTCATTCCATGAAAATGTCATATTTCCAGGGAGATGTGTGGCTACTCTGGGTGTGTATACTCTGTGTGTCTGTGTACTCTGTGTGTGTGTACTCTGTATGTGTGGGTGTACTCTGTGTGTGTGGCTGAAATGGAAAAAATGGAATGGTATTAAAACACATACTGTAGAACCTGTGTGTTTGATGTGTTTGATAAAGTTCCAATAATTCCATTCCAGCCATTACTATAAGCCTGGCCTCCCAAACCATGGTGCCACCAGCCACCTGTAGTGTGTGTGTGTGTGTGTGTGTGTGTGTGTGTGTGTGTGTGTGTGTGTGTGTGTGTGTGATGGTGGTCACAGTGTAATATAGACCTTGGGAGACGGGGTTGATAAATTGTTCACTTATCCACCAATCCCCTGTCTGTGTGTGTGTGTTTGTGTGTGTGGGTAGTGTACTCTGTGTGTGTGTTTGTTACTACTCACAGTTCATCGATGGTATTAGTGGTGAGGCCGAGGAAAGCGTTGCTGGGGATGATCACTATGTGTACATTGTCCTGCAGGTCCCTGCACACACACACACACACACACACACACACACACACACACACACACACACACACACACACACACACACACACACACACACACACACACACACACACACATACAGAGTACACACACCCACAAAAAGAAAATAACCAAACTCCTCCAGCTACAGATGTACAAATCTTAATTCGAGCCGGTTTGCAACAGCAACAGGAAATGTACAACTATTATGTGGATTATAACATTTCCTACTGTGCATTCAAATGTACAAACGTGTGATTAAATGAAGATCCTGCATCTGTAAGAGAAGCAGCTCATGTTTCCCACACAATACAGTAACATGTGAACTAGTGAATACACACTCACAAACACTACAGTAAGAGAGCATGGTGACATACAGCAGAAACGTCAGGGCGGCGGAGTGGATCCGGGAGAAGTTAGGTAGAACCCTCAGTCCAGTGTTGCAGATCGTCCTGAAAAACAGGGCAGTCCCGTCAAAGCCAACTGATTTAGGATTAGTTCTTAGGGTTTAAGGGTTAGGGTTTACTGGCACTCACGTGTATATTAGTTTGGGCTGTCCCATGAAAGCCTCTTGAAGTAGGGGTAGTGGTTAGAGCTAGGTTTAGGGCTTAGGGATTAGAGTTAGAGTTTAGGGGTTAATGTTAGGAATAAGGGATAAGGGGTTAGGGCTTAGGGGATATGGAACTCACAGGTGACTGAGTTTCGGAAGTCCCATGAAAGCCTGATGATGGATGATGACCAGGTGTTTTGACTTGGTGATGGTTCTGGAGCAGACATGCAACATTTGAAATACACACATGATACATGAAATGGTGTGAGAGTGGTGTTTGAGTTGTTTATGAATGGTGCATTGATGCTGTTTGAATGGTGTATGAGCGGGGTATGAATGTGTTGGAATGGTGTATGAGCGGGGTATGAATGTGTTGGAATGGTGTATGAGCAGGGTATGAATGTGTTGGAATGGTGTATGAGCGGGGTATGAATGTGTTTGAATGGTGTATGAGCGGGGTATGAATGTTGTGTTGTCATACTGTAGGACTAATACTTACATCTCAGTTAGTCTGGGGAGGTTAGCAAATGCAAAAGCCCCGATGCTCTCTAACATACCATTCTCTGTTAGCACACTGAGAGAGAGAGAGAGAGAGAGAGAAATGGTCAGAGAAAGGGAGAAATGTTCAGAGAAAAGGAGAGAGGGAGTAAGGGAGACAAAGGGAGACAAAGGAAGAGAGATTGGAAAAGATAGAAATGGACAGAGGAG